>NW_016170065.1:4936-16379 GCF_001687245.7 Rhagoletis zephyria
GTGAGGTTTTCATTTTGGTGTGGGTGTTACACTAGGGCTTAAGAGGGGACGTGAGGGCGTTGACTAGGGAATGGACTGAGACAGAACTGATCGACGAATAGACAGACGTACTATGCCAGGCTAAGGGGGCGTGGCAGCAACATTAGGAGTCGGAGCAACGCCCATGGCTGCGTAAGCGAAATGAGCAAAGTGGGTGGGACGACTCCACCTGTAAGGACGGGCCTTCTCTTCAGCTTTACTTCTCCTTCTTCTAATTTTTGTTAGTATTGCGGGTACTGATGCTCAGGCATGACAATTTTGTTTACGTAGGGTAGGTAAGGTGGGCGAAAATAACCCCCCCATCCGGCGAGCTAGCCTGGGCTTTGCCACCATGCCTGCGTACCGCCTCACCTTTGCCAACTGACACCCGCGTAACAATGGCGCCCAACGAAATAGCCCAATAAGACTTTTATTTTTTGCATACGTAACTTTTAACTTTTTTGTTAGTATCTCTCCTTTTTTTCTTTTCCCAACTTTTTTTCCTTCTTTTTCTTACATATTGGACGNTGCCTGCGTACCGCCTCACCTTTGCCAACTGACACCCGCGTAACACATTGCAATCCAGTGCAGAATCACTTTTCCCCACAAGTGGACTGAGTAGGCAATTGAGGAGTAAAGTTCTCTCTCCACGTACAAAAACCACACTCTATAAGTTACTCATAATGCTCGTGCTTGTATATGGCGCAGAAGATTGGAAAATGACAACATCATGGACATAGTGCAGCGATAGAAAGACCAAGTGGAGGAGGACGTGACTTCACTTGGCATTTCCAATTGGCTTCAGTTGGCACTCGGCTTAGGCGTTTACAGCGCCAAAGAAGAAGAAGAATAAAAAAAATTATAGTTTAAAAAACTAAAACCGCCCTATTATAATTGCCGTTCGTACTGTCATCAGGTATGTAACTTGATAATAGAAATCTCTGCATCTTTTAGGCGCATCAATATTACATAGTTACATCCCGAGCTAATGAGGAAGGTAAAAATAATATGAAAGGCCATACTAATTTTCTTAGAAAATCCTGCTTTGTACAAAAATCCGTAGATGACTCCCTAAAAACCTAATGGAATTTGAAAACACCCAATGCAGCATTTATCAATTAAAAACAGGGTTTGCAAGAAATTCGCAACTTAGGTTAGGAAGGTTAGGTTAGAATGGTAGCTGGTAGACACACCAAAGGGCCATCATTGGGACCTTTGTGGTACCACAAGGGATCGCGTTAATTTATAACAGGGGTATTCTCGAAGTCTTGCACGGTGCACGGATTGCACGAAATGAAAAAATACTATTCCAAATTTCGAAGAGTACGAGAGCACCCATTGCAAAGTGGTAGGATGCATGGGTAGCAAGCAGCGACATTATGTATCAACTACAATAACAAGAGACACAAAAAAAAAGATTAGAGCGAGATGAGACTCTATAAGTTACTCATAATGCTCGTGCTTGTATATGGCGTAGAAGATTTGAAAATGACAACATCACGGACATAGTGCAGCGATGGAAAGACCAAGTGGAGGAGGACTTCACTTCACTTGGCATTTCCAATTGGCTTCAGTTGGCACTCGGCCAAAATCGCTTAGGCGTTTACAGCGCCAAAGACCAAGAAGAATAAAAAAAAATATAGTTTAAAAAACTAAAACCGCCCTATTATAATTGCCATTCGTACTGTAATCAGGTATGTAACTTGATAATAGAAATCGCTGCATCTTTTAGGCGCATCAATATTACATAGTTACATCCCGAGCTAATAAGAGGAAGGTAAAAATAATATGAAAGGCCATACTAATTTTCTTAGAAAATCCTGCTTTATACAAAAATCCCTAGATGACTCCCTAAAAACCTAATGGAATTTGAAAATAACCAATTCAGCATTTATCAATTAAAAACAGGGTTTGCAAGAAATTCGCAACTTAGGTTAGGAAGGTTAGGTTAGAATGGTAGCTGGTAGACACACCAAAGGGCCATCATTGGGACCTTTGTGGTACCACAAGGGATCGCGTTAATTTATAATAGGGGTATTCTCGAAGTCTTGCACGGTGCACGGATTGCACGAAATGCAAAAATACTATTCCAAATTTCGAAGAGTACGAGAGCACCCATTGCAAAGTGGTAGGATGCATGGGTAGCAAGCAGCGACATTATGTATCAACTACAATAACAAGAGACAGCAAAAAAAAGATTAGAGCGAGATGAGAGGAATGAGAGAAATATGTAACAATTCCATCAACAAAACAACTAGCACAGGGTCGCATTTGAATATTTTGCAGCGATAGGAAATGTTTTTTCCCATGTATTTTGTGGTTGTGTATTTGCAAGTTATGCAATCCCTGCAATCCGTGCTACGTGCAATGGCTTTGCAAGATTTGGAGAATACCCCTAATATGTCTCCATTGCAAGATTTAAATGAGATTTAGGCCTTCGACAATATTCAACGTTAAATCTTGCGAGATTTACCATATAGAATTAAATCTCGAAAGGCAGTAGATTTAAGTTAAATCTTCAATAATATTGATCAATAAATACAATATGTTGGATATGGCAACCTCGAATCTTCTTGTCATGTCTATAATGAAATTTTTATTTAATTTTTTTCCGCCAGATAAATTTGTTTGTGTTTTAAACTGAATTGTTTTATATTTGAGTCGTACAGGGACGATGTCACAATGCGAATGCTCTTTTTCGCACTGGGACGATCGTCGCCATACGAATAGGGAGTTGGTTTTTGAATTTCAAGTGAGCTAGACGTGTGTGTGCGATGAAGAATAATAATAAAGTATAAACTGCCGCTTCATAATTCCGCTTTGACAGATAAGTTCAATACATGATAGGTGCAATCCCGTATTCCTCGGACTCGGACTAGTGAAACTGTCAAAAAATAAAAATTCGCTCAGAGCGAGAGAGAAAACATTGAAAAGTACGGGATCGCTTTCTAGTAAAAAATGGTAACTTCTGTCAACTTCAACATAACCTCCAAATTTTGGTTGTAAATTTTTGCTTATTTTGTATGTAAACACACAAAGCTCACACATGTAAATAACCAAAAATACTTTCAGATTCATTAGAATCCACTTAAACAAGTAATTAAATACTTTTCAACGTGAATTAGCAGAGTGCACTTTTCTTTTGTTTACAATTCGGTTGCCAAACACACTACAGCTGATCGTTTGACACATTTACCAGAATTTACCAGCAAAAAATTATCGGACTAAAACTAGTAACTTCTGACAGAGAGAGAACCGTATTTACTCTCTTTTTTGTCCTCTCAATAGTCAGAGAACCGAGTACGGGATCGATTTCCAGTAAAATCTGACTGTTTCTGACTAGTCCGGACTCGTACGGGATCGCAACTGATTTTATACGAGTCTTGCTAAATAGAATGCGAGGAAAGCAAACCGAAGCAAAATCATCGGCTCAACTTTTGCGCACTTTGGCAATCAACATGTATCTTTTCTCGTGAGCATTTGCATTTAAAGACAAAAATAAGGTAAATAGGAACTATTATTGCTATTATTAATGCATATTATTATTTGGTTATCTATTTTACAGATATAAAATATGGAGGAAAAGGAGAACGCAAAAGCTGTCAAAGCGTTTATTGTTGCATACCTTCTACGTTTCACGCTTTGTTGTCAAAGTTCGAACTGTCAAGCAAAGCGTTGCCTTTTTCCCTTCCAAAAAATAAGTGCATTAATTTGGGGTTTCCTCCTTTTGTTTAAAGAATAGCATAATGCAGAATGCATTATGCAAAGACATATTTCCGTTAGTTGTGAAATACAGTTTGGTCAGTGTCGAGCCGGATTCGGTGCCTTTGGTTTTTCTATTTTTTCAAAATGGATGCTAATAATGAGAGCGAGAGGGCGGAAGTGTGGAGCCATGTTTTGTGAAGCTGCGTGAATTTTGTTTGCTAGATTATGGTGAAAGAAATGTTAAAGCGTTAGCATTTATTTTATTCAGTGTGATGTTAAACAATTTTTTAATTTTTTCAAGCAAGTGAGTTAATACAGTCCGCTTATACCTGAAGTGTAGTGTGCTAGGAATGTAGATATGTATGCGGAATACATACGTACATATCGCACACCGTCTTCAAAAGAGTCACAACTCAAAATAATGCGTTCGTCAGAAAATGCGAAAAACTATTTCGTAGCACATGTTAATCATATGGACAAGGACGACTTTACCTTTGGGTTTTCTTAGCAAATTATTACAAATATTTGCTCCAGCTTTTGCTGAAAGGTAAATAAAAGGTCTGTGTACATTTTTAGCACACAATTTCAAAAATGCCAAATTGTGAGTTGTGACTCTTTTGAAGACGGTGTGCGATATGTAGGCATAGACAAAGTGTGTGCTTGTGAAATATATACATATATATGTATGTGATTTGAGAGAAGTGTATGTATAATAGCAAGGCGCAAGTGTAAAGGAATATTTCGTCGCTGGAATAATGAAATAGTGTAACATGAAAAGTATAGAAATATGAGAAAAACGAATTGGAAGTTTTTATAAACCATTACAAACCATACAAATACAATTTCGTTTTTCGGGAATAAATTGGTGAGCCAAAGAGATATTTAAGAAAACTAAAGATTTTTCTAATAGATTAAAGGATTGTCTATCCACTGGTGCAATTATCGAATAATAGTGTATGTGGCATTTACACTGTTTCTTTATTCGAGCGACGATTTAAAATGTTTGCTTGAATGAAATTACTTTTCACTTTTTTTACTTTTAAAGTATAGTAAAGAAGTTGCAAAGATAGTAATTTGCTGAGTGTGCATGTTGGACTATGTTAAAATTCGCGGAAGCGAGAAGATGCTGCATTGTTATTGCTAATGCACGGTTGCTGTTTCCAATTTCTTTTCCAGTCCAAAAAATTTACTAAGTGGTAAAAAATTGACCAATTTCTATAACATTGAGAAGTTGAGTGGAGTTTGTTGCTCTGTATCAAGAAAATATGCCACTTCAGTTTTTATTAATAATAATAATAGATTGGCGCTTACACATATGTTAGTGTTTGGCCGAGCTTCTCCTCCGAATTGTGGCGTGCGCCTTGATGCTGTCACACAAAGCGGAGGGACCTACAGTTTTACGCCGACTCCGAACGGCGATTGTATTTTTATGAGAAGCTGTTTTTCATGGCAGAAAAACACTCGGAGGTTTGCCATTGCCTGCCGAGAGATGACCGCTGTTAAGAAAAAACCTTTTTTCTATATTTTTTTTGCGATGTTGCTTTGACCAGGGTTTGAACCCAGGTGCTGCGGAGTGGAAGCGCGCACTGCATACCACTACACCACAGTTTTTATTACGTTTTTTTAATATTGCGTGCAAAGTGCATTACAATCGTATATTAAATATTTTTTAAAGGAACATTTATAATATTTACCTTAGAGACAAATTTTTTTTGAAATTCAAAATGACGGATCCATTTGAATTTAAAAAAGTTGACTTCAGATTCGTAATCGGTGACCACAAAAGCTCTCGAGTGCCGGGTTTCGAACAAATCCAATCATTTTTTAAAAAATGGACCGCCATTTTGGATCCACCATTTTGAATTTCGAAAAAATTACTTCAGATTCCTAATTAGAAACCCCAAAAACCCCCTGGTAACAAGTTCCATCCCATGACAATGCGTAGATCGTTCAGTATCAACGTTTTAATTTTACTAGTCTCTTTTCGAGAGCATATTTTCGGGAAAAAGAACCCATTCTAATTGTCCAAGACAGGTGTGTAATTAAGGGAAAGTTCCCAATAATACCAGATTAATTATATGTAAAAACCACATTTTTAGCTACATTTTGACATGTCAAGAAAATAAAAAAACGACCAGCGAGACCCCTAAGAAAATTTTTTCTCAAAATAAAAAAATACGTGTCTCTTTTTTTATCACAAATAACAAATATTCTAATGTAGCGTTTATGAAAGAGTGTTTTTATGAACCACTCTAATTTACGTATAAGGATAAATTGATATACATACATATCTATTACTACGTTTATACGCACGCATTATTTGCAAATAACAATTTGCAAAATGGTAAACTTTGCCGTATAAACGCTGAGTTAATTTTTTATTTGCAAATAACTAAATCGCGCAAATAAGTATTGATTAGTGGTACTATTTGCAAATAAGCGCAAGACCCTGCCATTCTTAGGTTAATTTTCCTTTTCGATGGTCATATTATTGCCTTTTCATAATCAGGCAATATTAAAAAAGAATTTTTCACCATCGAATAAACAGTGAGTTAGGTATTTGCAAATTATTTTTTTTGCAAATAGCTTACGTATAAACGTAGTATGTGTTCGTAGCTTATATATAAAGGCTGGCTTTAGTAAAATGCGGCATTCGCAGCACACGATTGCGAATGGCTCACTGGCGCCGAGCCGTTGAAAAACTTGTGGCAAATAAACGTGCATAAATAGTTCCCATACTAGCAAGTCAATATTCTTATTAAGTCTCATCAAAATATTTCCTGTCGTTTAAAGAATGAAGGGAATGCCGCATTATACTAAAGCCAGCTTGCGGACATAAGCTACTATTCCATACGAGCACAGATATTAATAAAGAAATAAAGAATACACTTTCAGGTACACACATGAACTTACAAGTTTTCAAAACTAATGCTAGATTTCCCCTAGGCATTAAATGGAAAATATGGCAAATGACAATGTCGGGCTTTAACAACTAATCGTGTCATTACATTAAAAAAATAATCATTAAGTTCATTTCCACGTAGCATTTATTTAAATGCCATAAATTTTTTGTTGTTTCAATGCCTAGTGGAAATTCGGCATAAATACATGAATTGAACGGAACATTTAAATTGAAAGCGTGCTTTGACAGATGATTAGCGATGCCCTGTTTGAAGATCAGTGGCTTATTCAAACTTTTAGCAGGTGTTGCCAAAATTCATCAATTAAATAGAAAAAATTAAAAATTATTGCATGAACTAACCTAACCAAAGCATTGTGCAATGGACCATTTGAAAAAGCATTGGACCAATTGACCAAACGAAAAAAAATTTACCAAATTTGGTCCATTTGGACCAAAACGGCAGGCGAGTTACATATATTAACAGCTACACAAAAACACCTGACGGTGCAATTGATAAGTATGAAGAATTCTTGAAGCAAATTAATAAAGTTGAAACATAAAACCATTTCCGGCATATTGCAAAAGTTGTACACAAAAAGAGAAATTGAAAATCAAAAAGACACCAAAATTCCGAGAATTAGTAAATTGGGGAACATATTGATTAGCAAGCAGTTTTATTTAGTTCACATGGAACAAATTGATTAGCAAGCAGTTTTATTAAATTCATATGCCAAAAGTAATTAGTAAGCAAATATTGTAACTAGAATATAAGCTTCATTTTAAATTGAATAAATAATTTAATTCAGTCTGATTCGAGAGCCCAAACCCACTTGTTGTCTTTTGGTTAATCGCGTAAAACTATTTTTTAAAAACGCCCGGACGCACGGAAATTACTTGAATGGCGCAGTCGGTAGGATCCTTGTAAGTAAACCGAAATAAAGTAAATATCGTGAACAAGGATCCAGTGATTCGAACCGCGTTCGGAAAAAAAAATCGTTTAAAATATCCTGTACAAATAATTCCCAATTTAATCCTGCGAATCTGTAGCCAACGATAAGACGTTGACCAGAGCCTCCAGAATACAACAAGAATAATTAATATAAATCATAAATCGACTGTTTTGAAAAAAAAAACTAAAGTAAATACCACAAAAAGTGCAGTGAACGCTATTCAATGAATAAGCAGAAGCCACAAAAACGTGCAGTAAACGCCTTATAGTTAAAACAGTCCAGGATACATAAGAACAACATAAAGTGCAGTGGTTTCCACCGAATATAGAACGGAAATCACCACTTACAGAAAACGTTCAAAGTGCTGTGCAAGTGAACACAAAGTAAATAAAGTGTTACACCAAAGCATTTAAATTCAACAGCACGATTTCTTCAAAGAGACAACAAATCTTCGACCAAAGGAGAATGGCTAACGAACAGATTCAAATACCCGCCGTAGACTTAGTGGAGGAGTTGGCAACAGCAGCTAGAACAAATGCGGCAAGCCTATCTAGAACTAAGGAGCAGAACGGAGGACAACAACAGCAGCAGACATAGTCTTATGAAAAATGTGAAAAGTTTACCTATTTTCACAGGAACGGGGGAAATAATGGTCAACTCATTCTTCAGCAGCATAGAATACTTATTATCCACAATAAATAATAATGAACTACAGAAGGAGGTGGTTAGATCAATTTTCTACAGGACTATCCAAGGACAGGCGAAAAACGTAATAATAAACATCCCACAGCCGGACAATTGGCAGCTAATTAAGGAGACTTTAAAATTACGGTACCGACCAGACGTCGAGCCTCACCACTTATATCGAAAGGTAGCCAACCTAAAGGTAAGCTCAGTTAACGAATTAATGATAGAAGTGCAAAATATTAAATATAAAGCGGACGAACTGACGGTTTACTATAGGGGTGACCACTACATCGACTTAAGCAATATGGACAGTTTACTAGTAAATACAATAAAAGAGATGACACAAGGAGTATTACTAGACAAGATTTATGACGAAGGAAACTTGAACAATGTAATAAAAATAATGACGAGTAGAAGATTTGAGGATAGTTGCATTAGACCAGAGCATAGGAAGCTTAAAACAAAGGGGGACAATTCCACAGATAAATGGAATAATAAGTATCCCGATAGAGGTCAGAAATACAACAAAAATTTTGATAAGAATCAAAGCACGGGACCAGGTGCAAATAATCAAGGTAATCAAAATGATGCTAGATATAATGTGTCAGGGCAATATAAGCAGAATTTTAGCGGAAGATATAATAACAATAATAGACAGATGAATTCAGGTAATTTTCAACGACAACAAACGACTGGAAACCCTAAACAGAATTCCGGTCAATACCGTCAGAATCAACCTAGACAAAACCAAGTCGAACCAATGGAAATTGATAACGTAGAAACTGACCAAGACAGATCTCGAATCGCAGGACACCCTAGCAGCAGTAGCAGCCAAAATCGCTTGCAATCGCCTAGGCAAAGCAATAGAGAATCTGAAGAATATAAAGAAGTAAATAACGCAATTTTTTTTATAAGGAAGCCTCGGACGGGTTACCGAGAATAGAAATAACTATTGACGAAAAAAAGTACATTGTTTTAGTGGATACAGGGGCGAACATAAGTTTAGTAGACGCTGAACTAAATGATTTTAGGAAAATACCCCTTAAAGATGAAATAATAATCTGCACAGTAACAAGTAAGGAGAAAATTACTCATGAAGTGCATACTAGAGCACCAAAGGAATTTAATTTACCTGATAATGCGTATATAAAATGGAAATCAACACCACTAAGAGGTAGAAAATACAATTTTATAATAGGTATTGACTTATTAAACCATTTGAACACCATGATAAATCTGGTGGATGGAAAAATAACTTTACGTGAAAAAGAAACAAAATTTGTAAATAACCCTTTTAATTTTAAAGAAATTTGTGCGTTGGAAGCGACAAAAGATAAAATTAAAGGAATACAGTTAGAGCATTTAAATACAGAAGAGTATAAAGAAGTAGCCAAACTACTAAAAACATTTGAAAAACTATTATTTAAAGAGGGTGAAAAGTTAACGAGCACCACAGAAATTCAACATGAAATTAGGACCACTACGGACGAGCAAATAAACTCGAAATCATACAGATACCCACCACAACATGAAGAGGAAGTTCGTAGGCAAATTAAAGAGATGGAGGAGCAAGGTATTATAAGAAAAAGTAATTCCAGGTACTCCAGTCCCTTATTAGTAATCCCAAAGAAAATCGATAACTCAGGAAAAAGAAAGTACAGAATAGTAGTAGATTATAGAAAATTGAACGAGGTAACAATCGATGATAAATATCCGTTACCTAACATTGATTCAATATTAGATAAATTGGGACGTGCCCAATACTTCACGACACTAGACCTTGCTAAGGGATATCATCAAATTACAATTAAAGAGGAAGACAGGTGCAAAACTGCGTTCGTTACACCTCATGGTCTGTATGAATGTACAAGGATGCCTTTTGGGTTAAAGAACGCACCTGCTACCTTCCAGTGTCTTATGAACGAAATTCTTCGAGATTTCATAAACAAGACGTGTGTTGTTTACTTATATGACATTCTAATTTTCAGCACAACGTTGCAGGAACACATTAAGGCAATCAAAGATATTTTTAAGGTCCTAGAGAAAAAAAATTTAAAAATACAAGTGGACAAATGTAATTTTTTAAAGAGAGAAACTGAGTTCTTAGGACACGTACTAANGCAATTTTATAATAGGTATTGACTTATTAAACCATTTCAACACCATGATAAATCTGGTGGATGGAAAAATAACTTTACATGAAAAAAAAACAAAATTTGTAAATAACCCTTTTAATTTTAAAGAAATTTGTGCGTTGGAAGCGACAAAAGATAAAATGAAAGGAACACAGTTAGAGCATTTAAATACAGAAGAGTATAAAGAAGTAGCCAAACTACTAAAAACATTTGAAAAACTATTATTTAAAGAGGGTGAAAAGTTAACGAGCACCACAGAAATTCAACATGAAATTAGGACCACTACGGACGAGCAAATAAACTCGAAATCATACAGATACCCACCACAACATGAAGAGGAAGTTCGTAGGCAAATTAAAGAGATGGAGGAGCAAGGTATTATAAGAAAAAGTAATTCCAGGTACTCCAGTCCCTTATTAGTAATCCCAAAGAAAATCGATAACTCAGGAAAAAGAAAGTACAGAATAGTAGTAGATTATAGAAAATTGAACGAGGTAACAATCGATGATAAATATCCGTTACCTAACATTGATTCAATATTAGATAAATTGGGACGTGCCCAATACTTCACGACACTAGACCTTGCTAAGGGATATCATCAAATTACAATTAAAGAGGAAGACAGGTGCAAAACTGCGTTCGTTACACCTCATGGTCTGTATGAATTTACAAGGATGCCATTTGGGTTAAAGAACGCACCTGCAACCTTCCAGCGTCTTATGAACGAAATTCTTCGAGATTTCATAAACAAGACGTGTGTTGTTTACTTAGATGACATTCTAATTTTCAGCACAACGTTGCAGGAACACATTAAGGCAATCAAAGATATTTTTAAGGTCCTAGAGAAAAAAAATTTAAAAATACAAGTGGACAAATGTAATTTTTTAAAGAGAGAAACTGAGTTCTTAGGACACGTACTAACGAAGGAGGGTATGAAGCCTAACCCAGATAAAATAAAAGTTATAGAAGAGTTAGAACAACCTAGAACAGAAAAAAAAATAAAATACAGTGTTATCTGGCTGGAGTGAACACCCGATGCTACGAAC
>NW_016170066.1:0-16379 GCF_001687245.7 Rhagoletis zephyria
AGCGCCAATCTACATATTATTCTTGGATTTAAATTTTTGTGGGTTTTTTTGCGATTTGCACGCTTATTTTGCATTTTTTCGTAAAAAAATGGTTAAACACAAAACCTTCTTAAAGGCTATTTCGAGAATTTGAGAAATTTTTCGGAAAAAAATATAAAGAAGTACAACATTCGCGGAAATAAATTCAACAATTCCAAAAACATTCCGAAAAGTCTAGAAAAAATCTTACATGATCTTGTGTAAGGTAAAAAACATTTAAAACTTCAAAGTTTAGAAATGTACCGAAAAAAATCCCAAAATTATCGTACTATCTGGAAAATATTCCAATATGATTAAAAATTCGGAAAAAAGCAACGTCTTAAGAAAACCCGAGAGACTTGAAAATCTCGAATAAAATACGAAAACAGAAAAACTTCGAAAAGTTCCGAGAAAATCAAGAAAATAGCCCTGGGGTTCGCAACAGCCACGAAAAACTTCAAAAGTGGCGAGAGCGTCACAAAATTGTATCACGAAAATCACAAAAAATGTTTAGAATTAGTGAAACTCGACCGTAGAGTCGTGATAACTTAATTTAACCCATTTGTTATTGTAAAAAATTTTCAAAAACTGCGAGAAAAATTGACATTGTCTCCACAACTTTTGTACCTAATTTTTATTTTTTTTATACTACGCTTAGATCACGGCCGGGAATGCGATAAACATAGCGATGTACGAGATGCGCCGTAAAACTCATTTCTACACCACCGCTGAGGTAGAGTATGCAATGTATTTTAAACAGAAATTGTGAAAAAATGGCGAAAACATTGACAATGTAAAATTTTTTCGCAGTTTTTGCAAATTTTTTACAATAAAAATGCTATGTTTAAAACCCCTTCTGTATAACAAATATGGGAAATTAAATTCTCTACATAGTTGTATTTCACCATTTTTTACAAAAATTGCAAAATAAGCTTGCAAATCCCAAAAAACCAAAAAAAAACACCTTAAATCCAAGATGGCGGAATGTTTCCGAATGAAATTTAGGGACGAGACTGTGGATCCATGATATACATACGTGTCAAATAGAAGTAATAAACTACATCAAAAAATTGCTGTTACAGATTTTTTTGCAATTTTCCTACCATATTTATCTAATTTTACTGGGCTAAAATGAAAGTTAACGAGCAGGAAAGAATGTTACTCATACGCCATGTACACCTGAGTAACACTCTTTTGTGCTCTTATGTATTTCATACAAAAAAGCCTTGCGCATTTTCGTTTGACCACTCCTTCCTTTCTTATTAACCGACTTCCAAAAAAGGAGGAGGTTATCAGTTCGTCGGAATATTTTTTTTTTTTTTTTNTATTTTTTTTTTTTTTTTTTATGTATGTTACCTCATAACTTTGGACCACGTCTTTTTGCATCGGAAAGGTAGTGTCTCAGAGGTGGTCCCATACTAATCTGGTTAAGATACGATCAGCGGATCATGATATATATATATATATATTTTTTTTTATATGAGATTTGAAGTGGGGTTTTTTTTTGCTAAAAATTACTTGTTTATCCATCGATTTCCTTCATTGGTAGCTTCAATGCTTTGTAAAGGAACAGGCTTTCATACAAAATAAAACATGATGTATATACGGTTTACGGAGAATTTCATTAGCTTTCATCTGCTGTATTTTACGTATTACGATTGCTCATTTGGTACGTGATTAAATGGAACTACTCTTTTTTTAAGCTGAATAAAGGTAAACTGAAAATATCTCGAAAAGTTATCCACAAAAAAAATCGACTACTACGGAATGTAGTAAGATTTCGGTTCGGTTTGTAAGATTTCGGTTCGAGTCCCCTAGCGGCGGAATATATTTTTCTTTAACTATTTTTTTGTATAATTTTCTTTTAATTATTACTTATTAAATATATACCTTTTATTTCATTTAATTTTACAAACTAATTTTTACTCTATTTTATTTTTTCAAAAAGAAAAATGTATATTTTTAATTTCATGAGTGTTTAGAAACGTATTTTATTACTTCTCTAACTTTTAATTAAACATTTTTTATTTTTTCCATTTAATTTACTTTAGGTTAAGATTTTATTGTTTTAAAAAATCCTTTTTTTTAATTTCATTTAGTTTTAGGGATCTTAATTTGATTTTTTTTTTAATTTTTAGAATTGGTTTTAAAAATAAAATATTTTTTTAATTGCACTTAAAATTTAAGCCATTTTCTTCTTTTTAGTTTGTTTTCATTTTCTAATGTAATTTTTAGATTTTATTGTATTAAAAGAAAAAATATATTTTTTTAATTTCATTTGATTTTAAAAAATATTTATTTATTTTAGCTGTATTTTCATTAATTGTTTTTTATTTTGTAATTTAATTTCACTTATTTATTAGTTTTTACTGTTTTTGTAATTTAACTTAATTTTTAGAAAAAACCTATGATTGTAGTTCATCTGTGCTGGAGTCAAAATGGGTGCGCTTTTGCATTACGCAAGGCGATTTACCGGATTTTATGAGACAATTGGAAGGCAATCCAGTAAGTTTTTTTATGTCGGCCCAGATTTTCTTAGAAACGGATGACGCACTAATGCATCTGGTGAATTTCTGCAAACAGTCCAGCTTAGCATATATGATTTCCCTGACGAAATGGCGCATTCGGATTTTTTTATTGAATGAGATTTGTGGTGGATCGTTTATGTTTTTCAATGTAATTGACTTAGTTAATATGCGCTGGGTATAAAATTGTCTGTTACATTTCGATGGCAACACTTTCACCTCCTTCTTGGGACTTTTTACGATAGGCAAATACTATGGATCAACTTTATATGCACATGTGCACATGTACATACATATATGCAAATACTTACATATGTGCATACTCACTATATTTGTGAGTATGTGAATATACATACATATGTAAAAGTTTGTTACAAAGCCTTTATGCTGCCTTAATGCCAATCTTTTGTTATGCTGTACTCAAACTTGACGTTCCTCATGGTTGCCTTATAATTGTATGTTATTGTTGTTTTTGTGCCTTCTTATATTTCAATCATCATTGTCTTTGTCATTATTTGTTGCATTGTCATAGACTACTTACTATGTAGAACTCCTTCGAATTTTCGCCTCACTGCATTCACAACGTGTACTTGAAAGTAGATTCGCTTCATATCATGATTAAAATTTAAAGTAAATTTGTTTTTTTTTTTTTGTTGCATTCACGCTTTTTTTTCGTTCGAAAATTTGCTTTGTTCTGCGGCATATATCAGGCGGAAGTAATCTACAGCAAATATGTTATGATACGCGTGTGTGGAAGCGTAGCAAAAAGTATGAAATATGCTTAATTTATAGAGTAGTAGGATGGGTAAGCGAGTCTTGTAATGGCAGAATCTCACTGAAGATGATGTGGAAGTATGTTTTTGTTCAATTTGGAATTGCATCATTAAAACTTTATCATTCAAGATTTTATTGAACCCAAACCATATATGTATCAGTCCTGAAAACGTAACAATTTTACGAAAAAAAAAACAAATCGTCAAATCTTCTCAGCGGCTCGCAAAGTAATGCCGTTTTATTTTAACAAAGACGGAGTTTCTACTTCGATGCTTCTAATTTGTACAAAGCTAAAAGGCTTATTACATTGCTTAAGGTCTAAATAATCTGTTTGGGCGCGCCTAAATTCACGCTATTAACTGCTCCATGTGCAAAAATTCGCTTTATGTAATTTATGAAATTCTTCCCCATTGCCATATAATAAAACTTTCTTAGAGCCTTGTAACCTGGCAGCCACAGTAGCTGAATGCTGTTGAATTCCACAAAGGTGTTAAGGTTCTTAACGCACTTAAGAACTAAGGATGATTTTATCTCAAATGATGGAAATGTCTTAAGTGCTGCCTGACTGTCGCTAAGGATTAGTAAGGACAGTACGTCTGGCGGCCTGCTCTATGGTGATGTGCAGTGGCTCCAAACCAATAACCAAGGCATTTCTTGAAACCCAAGTCACCGCCTCATAGGCCACCATTGGTCGTACTATCATGGTGTACATCCATTAAAGGATATTTGGGCTGCAACCCCAAGACTTGCCTGGTAAACGCCTGCAGCCTTTCATGTGGTCCCGTCAACGTGGGATTTCCACAGAAGCTTATAATCCATGATTAGACCCAGATACTTAACCTCGGCAGTGGCCTTAACTGCGACCTCTTTCAAGGTTATTTTCCTCTTACCTGGAAGGTTCATCTTCCTAGTGACGGGTACGATGACTGTCTTAGACTGTCTACTTCATGAAACTTTTCAAGAACGCCCTATTTCAGAATTTTATTGAAAAACGTCCTAACCCAGAATTTGGTTGAAGAACGCCCTATATCAGAATTGGGTTCAAAAACTCCCTATCTCACTTCAAAATACATACATACATATATTGAAAATGTGATGAGATAGGGCGTTTATGAGTCGGCGGCAGAGATAGGGCGTTTTTCAAACGAATTCTGGAATAGGGCGTGGTTCACCAAATTCTGAAATAGGGCGTTCTTGAAAAGAGAAGGCCTTTTCGAACTGGCTGCCGAGATAGGTCGATCATCCACTCAGCAGTCGATTTCTTCTTGAAATGAATTTATATTCAGGATTCATTCGGCAAAGAGTCGGCTTGTTAAATCCTGAATATAAATTTATTTCAAGAACAAATGCTTCTATAAACTTTTATAATAACAAAAGAAAAACATAACCAAAAACGGCCGATGCCGGTTCTTTTGGCCGGACTCTAACTCTGGCACACCAACTCTCCGTTAAGCTAAGACCTCTTTGTACCACCTCACAAAGGGCACTCTCGAACTTTTCTTTGGCTATCAAGGAAGGCGCATAGCACAGTCTCTTCATACTCAAGGGCTCCCTCTATCAATCTACTCAGTGCGTACAGAGCAGTGTCCGTTCACTTTCATAGCGTTAAATATAATTTCATTATCTATGACCTTCTCCCTTGTTTTCAGCATGCTGTTACAATGAAAACAACTTCATATATTTTTTTTTTCAAACTAGCGTCGAGGGCTAATTTTTACTGACGCGTGTTAACTTTGTACATTTTCATAAATTTTGGCAAATTTGCGGCACTGTACACTTTTTGCCAAATTCAGTGACATATGTCGTCAAATAAATGAAAACACGTTGTCACATGCGATTAGAAAACGGTATATCGACTGAGTTAGATCAGGATAGGTCTTCAGTCGTATACAGGGGCTGCAATACCAGCTATATGTTTGCTTTTGGCCCATAATATCATCAGCGAAGGTGCGGCTGAAAGAGATAAAATTGTGTTAAAATATGTCGACAAATTTTGATGTCAAAATATGACATAGTGAAAACCAGCCTTAAGTTTCTTTTTGATATTTCATTGACACTGGCTAAATCCGATTTTAGTGGCCTCAGTTACTATTTGGGCGTTCACTTGATAAAACCGAATATTAAAGTAAAGTAGAACGACGAACTGATAACCTCCTCCTTTTTTGGAAGTCGGATAATAACTAGCTGTTTTCGACGAGTTATAAAGCACTTGTCTCTTCATATCTTTTTCAGCAGCTTTAGTAACAGCGTGCAGCTTAAATTTTGGCTAAAGAAAGCCATAGAGGTGAACATTTCCACTACAAATTTTAAACTTGTAATATAGTAAATATACTCTGAAATAAAAAAGTACATATTTTTACTCTATTGTTTTGGAAAAAAGCATAATTTTAAATCTAGCCTGGTGCTACTTTCGGTCCTCCAAATGCGAAAAGAATAATAAAAATTAAATACATATAAATTTTTAAAATTTTCGAAATCAATTTTCACAATTTTAGAAATTATCCACAGTTTAGTTTAATTGAGTAGATGTAATAAAGGCCACTAGAAATATGATCCATTATTAAAAATTAGCACAAAATCACACACTTCCACAATGAAAGATTTTTCAAAAAGTATAGAAAATCAACTAAAATATTTTTTAGTTTCAGTAAGATTATAAATTAATTTTTGAACACTGCCACACCCCACAGTAGCTTGGCGAATATCCTTATTGATAGTATTATAGCCTTTTCTGCGAATCCTTGAATGAATTTTGTTCCTTTTCTTATTCCACACATGTATTATATTTATTATAATAAATTTTCTAAACATTGAACCTACCGTGTTTTATATAGTCAAATTTTTCAGTCTTCCTTCATTGTTATAAGGAATTATTGATACAAATTGTAAGGAATTTTGTGGGGAAACATTTTTAAAAGCGTTGGAAAAGTGGAATTTTATTTTATTCCAAAAAAGTACGTACCATAACTGTTGGCAAATCGATGGCGGTTGTTTTCACAAAAGAATACAACCACAAAATAAAATTTTGCTGCTGACACAACCAATATACTTACACACTTATACACACGCTCGAATTGGGAAAACCATGGTGTAATAAACACTATGGGGAAAACGAAATGCGCTATTATTATTTATTAAATTACCACAAATAAGATTTAAAAACTTCGCAAAAATTCCATTATTCCCGCCGGCGCACAAATTTACTACATAAATCATTCACAATAACTAATCTCAGCTAAGGAAAAGGAAACAAATTTAATGAAAAAGGAACTAACAAAGACTCCAGACACAGGGTCGTTCAGATGACTGGATTTTATTATATAAAAATAATAAAAAAATAAAAAATTAAAACAAACGCCCATATTAATTTATTTAAAAATTGTAGCAAGCAGTACTTTTCTTCAGTCAAAGTTATTTATAATTTCCAGTTGAGTGCAACCTTAAACACTGGTTTAATAAGACCAAATTGTCTACTGTGAACAAATTGAAACTGCAGGGTAATTTCGCCATAGAGCGACACTTTCTTTTGTATTTGGTATGAGCTAACAGCTGTCAACTAAAACAATGATTCATATTAGTTAAAATTCCACAAAACAATCACTACTGCGAAATTAAACAATTTGTGCAAGATAAAATCGAAATTTTATCTCAGCAAACAGCGAACCATACTTTAACTTGTGCAGCCTTATCTCTACTCTTCATTTTGTATATAAGCCACCAAACTGGGTAACGAAATGTCCACTTCGTCTATGGAAAGTAAGTGGAAAATTTCAACTTCTGCATAACTATAATAAATTCAATCCAATTTACAATTGTCAATCGTTTTAGAACATCTTTTCAATCTAAAATTTGCTGTGAAAGAGCTGGAGCGCAACTCAAAGAAATGCGAAAAAGAGGAGAAACTCGAAAAGGCAAAAGCCAAGAAGGCCATACAGAAGGGTAACATGGATGTGGCGCGTATTCATGCAGAAAATGCAATACGACAGAAAAATCAAGCTGTTAACTATTTACGTATGAGCGCACGTGTAGACGCAGTTGCAAGTCGGGTACAATCCGCGTTGACTACACGAAAAGTTACCAGCTCAATGGCTGGCGTGGTCAAAGCAATGGATGCTGCCATGAAAGGTATGAACTTAGAAAAAATCTCTTCGCTCATGGAGAAGTTCGAACAACAATTTGAAGATTTAGATGTACAGAGTTCGGTAATGGAGAATACCATGTCTGATACGACTACAACGTCGGTGCCACAAGGCGATGTCGACAACTTATTACAACAAGTGGCCGATGAAGCTGGGTGGGTGGATATGAAATTGAAAATTGGATATTTTATATTTTTATATTTTTTTATACTACTTGCGCAGCTTGGAGCTCAATATGGAATTACCTAGTGGTGTACAGAGTTCAACTATTGGTGCATCTACACAAGTTTCACAAGAGCAAGACGAACTAACTCAGCGACTGGCACGATTGAGGCAAGCCGAATAGATTTGGTGCATTTATGATTTCAGATTTTCAATCTGGTATTAGTGGGGTTAACGAAAAACAGTTTTTATATATCATTTATGTTGCGCGCTTTATTTTCATATGCTCCATGTTGGGCGAATGTGTTGTACATGAAATCTGCTTCATAAGTTTAAAAATCAATAGAAATTACCCAGATATTTAGGATAATTCACGCCTTGTTCAATTAAAAGTTTTACATTGCATCTCAAATATCTTGTTTGAAATGTACGAATTGTTGTTGCATTAGCAACTGCTGCTGCTGCTGTTCGGTGAAGTGCTGTTGTTGTGGCAGTTGTTGCATTGTTCCTTCAACGGAACCTGGCTGCAGCGGTAGTAGGTTCTTTTTCATGCGCTGCTTCCGTACCTTTTTAACTTTGACATCTGTTGGCTCTTCTGTGGGAATCTTAGGTTTGGGCTTGGGACCGCGCTTTTGTTCGATTTTTCGTTTTGGGTGTGGTGCCACCATTGGCAATTGCCGCCATACGTCATTGTGCTTGTCAAGGCGCCGTTTCAAAAGCTCTACATCGCGGGTGCGTCGTCGAAGAAGCTTCTTAACCGTATTTATGCTAAAGGGAGGATGCAAATTAAAAAATCTTTTGATAAAAAATGTACATAGAACATTTTAAATAACTACCGGAGCACACAGCGCTCATTTTCAGTTTGTAATTCCTGGCAGCGGTGATAAACTTTTTCAGCGAGTAATTTGTACTTTTGGGCCTTTTCGTCGAGTAGCATGTTTGAATATAATTCAATTAGTAATTAAAGTAACATTTCTTGGTTAAAAAACAATTGTCCCGATTTTCTTTAATTTGTACGCTTGGAGCTCAAGATGTAAACAAACAAACTGTTCAGGTGGGCTCAGCTGTCATTTAAATTGATCATTCACAGTCGATTTTGGTAAATTTTTATAAGGCCTCTTTTTTTATTTTTTAATGTATATGAATTCATTTTATAAATAAAAATCAGCCTTGGAAAATTTGGCGTAAGTCTAGAATACCAACGGTTTAGTAATAGGTAATACAACATTAATTTTTTTCAATTTACGCCAGCGAAACCCGTACAGTAATTTTTTGGCATCCGCCAACCCCTCTCATAAAGTCTCATAAATCAACGCACACAGGTGATTTTGCTGCGCCCATTGTTATAATTGTGAAAAAGTAAAAAAGCCGACATTTGTCAACAAAAAACTAAAGGACTCTGCGCATTGCTGCATAGCGTAAGGCGTTATGGCTTCTTCGTCCAATCCAAGTCTGAGTGGATCCAACATAGGAGCCAATAACGACAAAAACACAAATATTTCCGGATCGGGAAAATCCTCAGCCAGCAACAATAAAATGACTGTGGCATCTATTCAGAAGGCCTTCCATGACATTATTATAGATCCTACAAGTTTAGATGAGGCTGCACTATATTTATATCAATCACTGCTTGACGATGCTGTGGTGGGTGTGTTCCTGGAAGTACATCATTTACATAAGACTGGTAATCTAGAAGCACTCGATGGTGTTCCCGAAGAAGGTACGGATGCATCCTATCGCATCGTCGATATGCCAAACTATGACATTTTCGGCATTTCATCAGTTAAGAAACTAATGGATTGCACTTGTCCCAACTGTGATAGGCCAGTGTCAGCATCCCGCTTTGCGCCACACTTGGAGAAATGCATGGGCATGGGACGTAATTCGTCACGTATTGCCAGTCGGCGTTTAGCTACTAAGGAGGGTACAAGCGCCAGTTCCTCATCATCGTCATCGTATCTGCAGACTACTGTTGGAACGGATGACGAGGACGATATTGACTGGTCATCGGAGAAACGCCGAAAGAAGACTAATCAGAGTAACCGAAACAATGGTTCTAAGAAAAATAATGGCAAATCATTCTAGACGTTGAGGATAAACTGTAAGAGTATACAATTTACCATTTCATCTCGCATTCATTCTAAGTGCAGTAGAAATTTTGATTTGCATTAGTATATGCACTGAATATTGATTCCCTGGTGGTTATGAGCGCATGTACCTACTATGTAACCATGTATAAATGCAACATCAAGTAAAACCTGCGCTAAAAGATTCCATTTATAGTGTAAAAAATACATGTTTTTTTCTTAAATGCCTTGTATACATTCTACTAATTTATTCAAGATATTAAATAAATTGTGAGAAACGGAACTGCCGACAATGTGAATAAAAAAATGTTTAACTCTGCGGGTATGGGACTTTAATATTAAACCTAATCATAGGCTTGTTATGGATCCTCTAACAGGACCTTTTAATGATCGTCTTTGGGCGGACCTTCTATTCCCGTTGCTGTTTTGATAAGTATCCCCCTTTTCGGAAACGCATCACTGCTAAGCATACATAAGTCTCTTATTTCTAAAATATAAGTGATGAAAACGAGCAATATGCTCAACTACGTTTAAGTACCGAATTGGAACATTGTTGCGCAAATTGTGCATTTACATCAATTATATTCTGTGTTCGTATAGAACAGTAGCTTATGTCGAAAGGCTGGCTTTAGTATAATGCGGCATTCGCAGCATACTATTACGAATGACTCAATGGCGCCAATGCGTTGAAGAACTTTTGGCAAATAAACGTGCTGAAATAGTTCAGATACTAACAAGTCAATAATCCTATTAAGTCTCATCAAAAAATTCCTTATCCTTTAAAGAATAAAAGGGATGCCGCATTATACTAAAGCCAGCTACTCTTCTATACGAACACAGGTATTAATATTATAAATAAGAGACTGATGCTTGCTTTGCTTTGATGCATTTCCGACCAAGAGGTTAGTATGTAGTTTTTGGTGAATACTATGGGTTAGATTTTGTGGCAGAGCATTAGCGGCATACTAGGTTCTTTGCCCAGAAAAAAAAGTTAAAACAATAAATAACGGCTGAAAGTTTTGATTATATTCCCTAATACACTTTAAATTCCAATAGAAAATTAAGATCACCGATTGATTGTGTTTAAGATTATGTATTTAATTAAATTAATCAATGATGTACAGCTTATTGTAAACAAATTTTTTGAAATCTCAAAACATTTTAAGCGTATGTTGTAAGCCGTTTGATTTCAAAAAAGTTTGCGCTCGCAGAATAAATGTGATCAAATAAACCCACAAGCTCATTTGGTTTTAGTGAGTAAAGTTTTTTGTCCCTTGATTTTCGCCAATTGCATTTCCACTTCCTTTATGTACTTCTCCGGCAAGCAGGCATCCCGCATTGCCGCCAACTTTGCATCGATCACAGCGCGTATATTGCGATCACGTTGGCGTTCGCCCTCACGCCAATCTAAAGCTTGTGCGCGATCCAAATCGAGCAAGCGGCGACGCTCCAACTCTTTCTCGGTCATTTGCTTTATGATAGCCTGGCGATAGCACTCATTTTGACGCTCGCGCTGCGCTTCCTGCTGTTTCTGCTTCTCTTCATACTGTTTTACTTGCGCCATTAAGTGGTCAAAGTCTTTTTCGGCGCGCGCTATCTGCAACGCTTGCCTGTGTTTTGTTTCGCGCAATTGCCGCTCACGTGCTTCGGCCAATTCCTTTTCGATTTGTTTCTTGCGCAACGCTGCCTCCTTTTCTTTGCGCCGATACTCACGTTCGATGCGCTCCTGTTCGCGCATATAGCTCAGCTCTTCGCTAGCTGTCTTTGACTCCAACACCTTTTGCGCCAATATAAATATACGCTGCCGCTTACTTTCGGCCGCCTCGAGTGCCACCTTCTTTTCCAAAGCCAGTTCGCGCTCCTTCTTCTGCTTCTCACGCATATAGGCGGCCGCGCGCATATCAGCCTCGCGCTCCTGTTCGCACAGCATCTTGCGGAAAAGTGCTGCCATCTCAGTGATGCGATTCAACTCCTCGCGGAACTTCAGCTTACGTTCGCGCTGCAGCTTTGATTGGCGTTCATCCTCGACACGTGTGAGTTCGTTAGCTTTGCGTATACGCTTCGCTTCTTCCTCCAAGCGCTCCGCTTCCAGAAAGCGTAAATTTTCGCGCTCATGCAACTGGTTGCGTATCTCACAGGCATACTTCAGTTTCTCCTCTTTTTTCTTCTCTTCATTGGCGTCCTCCTTTTTGAGCGCGTCGGTGGCACGTTCCAGTACCATGCGATCCATACGTATCTCTTCGTCGCGCAATTCTCGTTGGAAATCTTCCTTTTCCTGTATCTGCGCATCGCGCACCGCCTGACACTTGGCATTCAATATGATGCGATTGACGCGACGCACCTCCTCCTCCTGCTCGTGTCTGGCAAGAAAAGCACGCTCTAGAACTTTAACTTTCTCACCAGCCCCGAAGAGATCTTCCTTCTCAGCATTTTCCTCCAGCGCCTTCTGCCGCGCATCATCAATTTTCTTGAAGCGTAAACGCAACTCCTCGGTCTCCCTTTCCATGCGATTGCGTTCCTCCTCTTGTTTTCTCAGCACTTCCAGTCGATCTTCAAGTGTAACTACCTTCGATGAATTCTTTAGGCGCTCCAGCTCCTTCTGAGTCAACATTGCTTGATTCTTATTAAATTTCTCCTTTTTAGATCCTGGTCGTCTGTGGAGCGTTTGCGGCGTGTAGCCCATGACTTTGAGAAACTCAGTGCATTCTTTGGTCAGCTTCTTGTTGTTGTGCGCAACAATGGCCGCCTTTACAGATTCATTTAATTCCGCCGTGGTAGCTGCGACCAGGCTGGTGTTGCTTACATGCGAGCGGTGTGANCATTCTTTGGTCAGCTTCTTGTTGTTGTGCGCAACAATGGCCGCCTTTACTGATTCATTTAATTCCGCCGTGGTAGCTGCGACCAGGCTGGTGTTGCTTACATGCGAGCGGTATGTTGTGGAGGTTTTAGCGCGCCTCCTCCCAGTATTTTCCATATGGTCTCGGACAAGACGTAAATTAGAGGCCGTAAAGCAAGGCATGCTTGCTCCTTTCTAAGCTCTATGTCAATGCTTTTAATGGATTATAGTGAAATGTTAAAAATATACGATAATTGCAATGCTTCCAAAGAAAAATTTTGAAATTTGTTTGAGTGGATGTTCGACTTGTTTTGAAAGCCAAAGGGAGCCCAAGTGAATAAAAAACCGTCTATGCCAGTGTAAGTCAACGGTTATTTTGTTAAACAGGCAGTAGTCATAGAGATGTGTGCGTAACACAGGCCAACGGTAATCGATTTAATAGCTCATTACGAAACTTTAAATAAACACTTCGATTGGGGGATAGGGAAACTGTATCAACTTCAGCAGAATTGTAGTATTTTTTTTGTTGTTGAGAGAGAAACATAGGGACTCTAATGTTTCCGTGTAAACACATAGTCGTCCATAGCGGTTGTTTGGTCGGAAACTGTTCCTCCCTGTTTTCCAATTTCAGTTCTCACAGTACTACAACCTCTAACTCCTTATTAAGAATTCCGTGAAATTCGAGAGTAATTTTGGTGGTAGCGGAGCTATATCATCGACTGAGCTTCGCCACGACACTTGCTCTGCCACAATGTCATCGTACCTACATTTGATGTGGCAGAGAATATTCCTGAATCGGCTGCTTTCTCTCTTCGGCGAGGAGTTACGATTTCCCTACATAGTCTCTGTGCACCGTCGATGCGGTTTCAGAGTAATCGGGTGAAGGCTTTTGCTCGCTGTGTCTAGCGCCAGTACTTTGGCTCCTTTTTTGTTAATTATTTTCCTTCTAGTTTATCAGGCAGCCTTTTCGGTGGCCAGGAAAAAGAAAGGAAGCAAGTTCTCTAGCTATATATGGAAGGCTTCGTCAAAATACACACTGAAGGCCTCTAACTGTAAACCAACCCCTATCGAGGACATCGCATTACTCCCTGGATGAGCGGAAACTGGAACTTGACACACGCCTGACTGAGTTGGCGCTGTGGTATGCCAGAGGACGTCAAAAAATCGTTTCTTCCAGCTAAGCTAAGGCGGGCGACTGCGTTAATGTTGTGTGTGCTCGACAATAGTAGTGGTATTTTCGGGGTTTTACGTTTAAGAATAATGCAACCGGCGCTTCCGCTGAGTAGTATCTTCTCGCTACTGTTACACACAGAAAGCGGTGCCGAGCCGAACGAAGCAAGGTCGAGTGGAGTGAAGCTACTGCTGTTCTGTTCGCACTGAGCAAGGCGGAGGGGTGATTTTCGCATGAAATCAGCTGCAAAGATATCAGAAAACTCGATTCGTCACTGTTTACAGTATGTCTGTACATTATCAGGCCTATTAGATTTGTGTCTCTTTTTCATTTATCGCATACTTTATTGATCTCATACTGCTTTTCCCAAAGAAATCAATAGAGTATCCTATTTACAAGCTGAACAAGTCCACGTTGCACTCACACATGCGAGTCGATGATGCTACAATAACGGATGTAAGGGCTTTGACCGTGAAACCGTAAAACTCCTCACGGGTCGCCACGATATTGTTGCACGCTCTTGTAGTAAGAAATCACACGAAAGGCAGTCGCTTTGTCAGAAACCTCTGTAGGTAACAAACGGAGCGGAGAGTTCCTTCCCAATTCTGATGAGTATTAGTTTCGCAGGCATGCAAAATTCAGACACTCGTTTTAGTACTGTCGAAGCGGCGAAGTAAATTTTGCAGACTAGAGAACTAGTAAATTGTTATAAGTTGAGACTAGGCCTCCACTTTGATTGAAAAACTGAGTAAGAACGTAGTGTCTCTGTCAGAGACTGCACGAATCAGGCAAGCTAACATACAATCCGTGCGCACTATGCCTGCCTAAGTGCCAACTAGAATTGTCCATCCCTATTGCTATTAGGCTCACATTGATTCAGAAGGCTAAGAAAAGCTTATGTTACCGAAAGAGGCTAATGCGAATTTCATTTAGCGAATTTCATTTAGCTCACTCACTTGCCTTTGAAATGTATTGCAGCTGCAAATCTCTCAACCCCACTTTCTTCTGGGTTTCAAACAATTTATTATTTTAAACATTTGATAAACCAAGTATTTGTCTGAAGCTCTGCTCACTATTTTACTCAAAACCTGTTGCAAATTACGCGCACATAAACAAATGCAAGTGGGTAGGTACCCTGCCAGCTGCTCAGCTTCGCTCAAGTTCTGTTTAAGAATGAGTCTGCTTTCTATGCAATTCTTATGCAAAAAGCTACTTTACCGATCAGTTTGCGGCTATCATTCGACTGAGACAGTTCGGGAATTACTTATTTCGGTTTACTTCTAAGTGCCTTTCAAACAAAAAAAAAAAGATGCGCAGCTGCGTAACTTTAGTATTTTTTTTCATTTGCCTTTGCTGCTTCGGCAACCTGACGGTAATGTGCTATAAGATACCACAAGCCAAGCTTGAGATACTTCAGAACGGATTTCGAGTGTCAATACCGCGTGAGTGAAAATACAATTTTTAATTTTTGAATGAATAGTTGTTTTGTTTTTTATTGTGTGTGTGTGTGTGGGTGTGTGTGTGTGTGTGTGTGTGTACGGGGAAGACCCTTTGAGGTGATGGCTTGTGGCTAACAATAGCTTTTCTTGAAAAAACAAAATTCTTTGGGCTAAGGTTAACTTACTACTTACATATTAACCTATAAATGCTAAATATTTTTATTTTATTTTGTGCTCCTAAATATTTAATAATTTATTGTTGGCCAAGTTTTTTTTATATGTACGTACAATCAGTATGTTTATCAGTTATTTTAATCAATTTCCCCATTGCTTAACTTTTGTTCGTTTTTCTAAGAATTCACCAAACAAAATTATACATACCTTTTTTTTCTATGAAATCAAATTCATATCAATAACCTTTAACACGAAATGCACTTTAGAGAGGTCCAAAAATGCATGTGAAATAAGAAAATATCGAATTTTAATGGTTTAACCCCCTGGGACTATTCTAAACCGAAAACAATTTACCGCCGACTTTTTTATTTTGAAATCAAGAAATATTTAGAGCTCGCTCAAAATTTTCCATGTATGTTATATGAATAAAAATAAAATTTTCGTAGAAATAATATATAATTATTGAAAATCCATACTTTTCAATCGGAAAACTCTGTTTCCCTTCAGGGGACTTCCAATAATAATTTTTTTTAACATTTTTATGACTCCCCCGTTACCTTTTTTGTGGGTTTTGGGGGACCTATAAAAAAGTTTATATTAAATAATGGTTGAATAAACGATTGGGTATAGTTATTGGAAGTCTCCTGAAGACAAACAGACTTTTCCGATCGAGAATTTTATACCATTTCTATGAAAATTTGCTTTTGTTTTATTGCAACATAAAAAACCGGGGTATATTTTTCGGTATAAAACCGTCGTAGGGGATGATAGTATTAAAATTTCAATTTCACTTTATTTTGGATTACCCTAATTCATACTGATAACAAGCATATATACATAAATACACACATTTGTATATTGCAAAAATTTGTTTATACAAAAGCATAAATTTAATCAGTTATAACTTTGTCCAGATAAGATTTCACTATACATATGTACATATATGTACATATGTATGTAACTCACGAATTAATATATTCAACTAAACAAAAATTTTGTTTAAGCCCGTATTAAGATTTATTAACGCTAAAACTCTACATTGCTTTGAGTTGTG
>NW_016170067.1:0-1553 GCF_001687245.7 Rhagoletis zephyria
CCAGTGAACTATTCTAGGTGAGAAGCCTTACGATAGCCTTTTTATATGTGAAGAGTGCTGTGGTGGCTTTCTTGATTCGTTTCCATTGCGTTGTCATTCCAGAGCAGTTTGCTGTCAAGAATTACTCCCAGATACTTGGAAGTGCGATTTAATTCCCAGCTTGAGCCATCGAGCTTAGGGGCTGTAAAGGTCGGTACTTTGTACCGTCTGTTAAAAAAGGACTAGCTTAGTTTTAGCTGCGTTAACCTCAAGACCACATTTTCCTTACACTTCGATTTTTCTTATGCTAAGTTTGATTTTAAGAATCTACAACTAAGGCAATTGTCATAATGGTTTCCCTTATTATGCGTTATCTTGTGATGGTATGTATATTTTATATAGTCTGTAAACATCTTGTACGTTGATTAATAGATAAATAAAAATTAAAAAATATATACTTCCAGACGAAAACGAAACAAAATTTTTTTTAAACATTTCCGCATTAAAAAGAAAAGTATAAAAAAAATCACTCGCTTACGTCTTTATGGTGGTTAGGGCTCGATATGTAGTATGAGAAATTTAAAAGCTGCGCGCAAAAAAACGCTGCAAAAACTTGATTTTTAGCGCTTTAAAAATGCACAAGAAATGTAGTAAAATATAATGCAATTTTATCGGCATAGTTTTAGGAGCAGTTTTTTTTCACAAAAAGGTAAGCTCGATTATTTTTCAAGTACACAGAATTGGGTGGTTTGTATGATTAGTTTCAATTCAAGCATGGTACTGCAGCTCTTCCTATGTTTGAGAGATTCTAATAAAAATTAAGTAAACTCACTAACCAAACGTTTCGCCAGATGAAAGTTGGTGAATAGTTTTTCCACTGCTCCGAAAAAGTGCGATTTATTCCAAAAGGTGGCAACTCTTTCGCGGCATTTCAAATAAAGCACCTACTTCCTGGTTCATTGATGGACTCGCTTACACAACATTGCCATTCTACTCAACTCCCAAGCCAGATTTGCTTCCAACCAGCATACGTACGTATTCGTGCATACTAACGGTAAGTAGCGTTTCAACTAGTATTGCTATGGTAATTGAGAACACTAGCGCAAGGTTATTGGCATAGGCATGAACGAAAAAAAGAAAACAGTCACATTAATGGTAGGCGTGTGAAAGGCGCGTCAACAACTTTGAATGACGTTGACGTCGGCGGTTGGTGTTCGTAATTGCGTAAAGCCAACAATAAAAAAGACGACGTACCGAACAAATGGATCATAGAAAAGTAGGATGAGACTAAGTGGAAGGAGATGAAGTCAAGATGTCGGCGAACAAGCGAGTGGGGCAGCAAAACAGCGTTGCACGTGCAATTGCATTAAAAGCAATCATTTAGTTAGGTGTGTAAACGTGCAAAGGGCAGATCCGTTGAGCCAATGAGGCGCATGGTAAATTTAGCTGCGAGGCAGTAAGGGATTAGTTGAGTAGATTGGTACGCGAAAAACGTGAGCGCACCTTTAAAAATTCATATTGCGCTATATTTGAATGAACTTTGAGATTAAATAAAATCGAATCCCCGAAAAAAA
>NW_016170067.1:2545-16379 GCF_001687245.7 Rhagoletis zephyria
TAGTTACCGATGTTCAGAACGTACATAAATTATGAGGTTAAGTGTTATCTGCCCAATCCACAAGAAAGGCGACCCCGCCATTCGCGCCAATTACCGCGGGATCAGTCTTCTAAGCATAGATTACAAGGTCTTATCTAGCGTATTGTGTGACAGACTGAAGCCCACCGTCAGTAAACTGGTTGGGCATTATCAGTGTGGCTTTAGGCCCGCAAAGTCCACCATAGATAAGGTATTCCCAATACGCCAAATTTCAGATAGGGCGACTCTTTTTCATGTGACTTCTTCAACTTGATGTTGGAGAAGATAAAAAGAGCTGCAGAACTGAACCGCTCAGGAACAACTTACTACAAGAGCGTGCAAATGTTGGCGTACGAAGATGTCATCGTCATCATCGGTACCAAGAACTGCCAAGTCTATTCTGCCTCTTCCAATTTGGATAAGGAAGCAAAGCGAATGTGTCTGGTGGTAAACGAGGACAAGACGAAGTATCTCCTGTCATTAAACAAACAGTTAACACATTCGCGCCTTGGCACCCATGTCACTGTTGACAGCTATAATTTCGTTTACTTGGGAACCAGCATTAACACCGATAATAATGTCAGCATGGAAATCCAACGCAGAATCACTCTTGCCAACAAATGCTTCTTTGGACTGAGTAGACAATTTAGGAGTAAAGTCCTCTCTCGACGTACGAAAACCACACTCTATAAGACACTCATCATGCCCGTGTAGGTATATTGTATAGGTGTCTGTTGGCATAGAAGAGAAACGACTAGAGCGCTTTGCTGAACACGGCCAAACCCGCTTAGACGGTTGCAGCACCAAATAGGAAGAAACGTTTTTTAAGAATATTTTTCCTAAAATATGACTTCAGATGATAGAAAACTCTTAGCTTAAAAGGTCTGCATAAAAAACATATTACAATTTTATTAAGGGAATCAAAATAATGAGGTTTTTTGAGATTTTTTCGAATAGGTCTGATATCTTTCTGAAATTATTTTTTCGGAGGCTTTAAAACACAAATATATGTATAATTCTGGTGACTTTTTTTGGTGATGCACCCTAATGTTCACATGTAAATATGTATTTACGTGTTTAAGTTGATACTATTTCCAACACCCCAGGCAAAGTCTGTGTATAACCAATCCTGCGANAATACTTTTTGGACTGAGTAGGCAATTCAGGAGTAAAGTCCTCTCTCGACGTACGAAAACCACACTCTATAAGTCACTCATCATGCCCGTGTAGGTATATTGTATAGGTGTCTGTTGGCACAGAAGAGAAACGACTAGAGCGCTTTGCTGAACACGGCCAAACCCGCTTAGACGGTTGCAGCGCCAAATAGGAAGAAAAGTTTTTTAAGAATATTTTTCCTAAAATATGACTTCAGATGATAGAAAACTCTAAGCTTAAAAGGCCTGCATAAAAAATATATTACAATTTTATTAACGGAATCAATATAATGGAGTTTTTTTGAGACTTTTTCGAATAGGTATATCTTTCTGAAATTTTTTTTTCGGAGGCTTTAAAACACAAATATATGTATAATTCTGGTGACTTTTTTTGGTGATGCACCCTAATGTACACATGTAAATATGTATTTACGTGTTTAAGTTGATACTATTTCCTACACCGCAGGCAAGGTCTGTGTATAACCAATCCTGCGATACACAGCCCTTTACTCTAGCTTTTTTCTTATTTAGATATTTTTTTTTTGTTGCAACTCTTGTTTTCTGCTATATGTAGCTCCATGTAAGCATACATCAGCTCATATGTACACACTGCCAGTTTCATACCCATATGTGACATGTGATGATTTACGACCCACTTGTCGAGTCAAGCGACGGTTAAACAAGATTAAATACGGGCCAATCGGCTTTGTGGCTCTTCGTCAATGATGATGCTTGGCAATGGATTTTCAACTTCGTTATTTACGCATTCAGGTATGTACATATGTAAGTGTTGCCGTTGTCAGCAGTTTTACTGCTGTTATAACCTTTCGGTTATCGTTTTGTAATTATTGCACAAGAGCTAAGCATTTCTTTCCTCTTAATATGTGTGCGTGCGTATTGCTACAGCTAAAAATGGGAATGGCACCTCTGTGTTTAAAGTTAAATATGCTTTTATTCGTATATTTCACCTCTTCTGTTGCTTTCCTTTAACTCATGAATTAAATATTAGTTCCAACTGCTTGCAAGATATATGTATGTCTTGACATTGATTTGTATGCGTTGACTTACACGCATTAACTTAAACAATGCTTAATGACGTTTTGACAGATGTTGGTAATGGCCTAGCAAGCAGATAAATTGGACTTCGGAAGCTCTATTTTAAGTGTTGGACAGAGTAGTTGAATGTGGTCGTGGGGCTTAAAAAAGTTTGCCATCCACACATTGGAATTAATAAATACACGATTATCGAAGTACACAAAGAAACTTATTATTAAGTATTATCATTATTGAGCCACAGGCCCTTATCCTAAACGTGAATATGGCTAGAACTTCCGTGGGCTTTCTGTGCCCTATTTCGAATGGATTAAGTTTTATACCACGGAAGTGAGCGATTGCGCTCCGGCGTTTCTTCGTCCGGGTGATAACGCAGTTCCTCCTTGTATAGATTTGTGAGCTTTTTTGAAGCTTCTTGTGATGGAGAAATAATTCACTTAGCTGGTCTTTGTCCTGGACATTCACTGCAGTGCCTGTGGAATTTTTTGTACACACACTTGTTTGTGAGCTTCCTTGATTTGCGGAGCCCAAATAAGGGTTTAGGGCCATGGAATATTGTGGAAGCTCCGTGTTTTGCTATGCGACACGCCTGTTCATTGCCATCGTGGCCCTCATGCCCTGACACCCAGCCTAGTAATATTCNGCTTGCAAGATATATGTATGATTTGTATGCGTTGACTTACACGCATTAACTTAAACAATGCTTAATGACGTTTTGACAGATGTTGGTAATGGCCTAGCAAGCAGATAAATTGGACTTCGGAAGCTCTATTTTAAGTGTTGGACAGAGTAGTTGAATGTGGTCGTGGGGCTTAAAAAAGTTTGCCATCCACACATTGGAATTAATAAATACACGATTATCGAAGTACACAAAGAAACTTATTATTAATGGCGATTCTCATTATTGAGCCATAGGCCCTTATCCTATACGTGAACATGGCTAGCACTTCCGTGGGCTTTCTGTTCCCTATTTCGAATGGATTAAGTTTTATACCACGGAGGTGAGCGATTCCGCTCCGGCGTTTCTTCGTCCGGGTGATAACGCAGTTCCTCCTTGTATAGATTTGTGAGCTTTTTTGAAGCTGCTTGTGATGGAGAAATAATTCACTTAGCTGGTCTTTGTCCTGGACATTCACTGCAGTGCCTGTGGAATTTTTTGTACACCCACTTGTTTGTGAGCTTCCTTGATTTGCGGAGCCCAAATAAGGGTTTAGGGCCATGGAATATTGTGGAGGCTCCGTGTTTTGCTATGCCATCGTGGCCCTCATGCCCTGACACCCAGCCTAGTAATATTCTGTTTCCTCGTTCTAAGAGCATTTAGGATGCTGAAGCAGTCGTTTACTAATTTTGATGTTAGAACTCATTATATGTTTTCTAAGGAAGGAAGGAAGTACATATTTCGATTATTCCAGTAAAATATCAAAAACATATATATATTGCCGAATGTCACCAAGAAATTTAAGAGGCAAAGCAACATTTTCTTTTCAACTTATCTTGCGAAAATACTTTAGACCCAACTTTTTTATTTGCTTGTAAAGTGGTGCGATCTAATATTTGTGCAAATATACACATCATTATACTCCTCCCCTAGCGTCTTCTCATCGTGGCTTAACCAAACCTGAGATTTATTATTTTTATCAAGGAATAATATGCATATTGTATGGCGAAATTTTCCTAAACATTTTAAAAGAACTTGCCATTTTTGCTCTTTATTTTTTAGACATTGGCAATAAAGAAAATTTTCATCATTTTCTCGAGATCACTGAGGATTTTTCCTGGAGTTTTCGGAACTCTTCGAATTTTACTTTTCGGATATTTCTTGGAAGCCTCGGAAATTTTTTCGGAGATTTTTCTTTTGCGGAATTTTTTCGATATTTTTTGGAAATTTTGAAAATTGTTTGGAAGTTTCCTGGAATTTTCAGAATTTTTCACAAAATTTTCAGACCTATTTGCAATTATTCGCGCACTGTTCAGATTTTTCAAGATTCTTAATTTTTTTCTTATCGGAATTTTTCGGAAACTTTTTAAATTTTTTCGGGACATTACAGGATTTTTCGACTTTTACTTTTCGGATATTTTTTGAAAGCTTTTGAAATTATATTCGGAATTTCTGAGCCTTTTAGGTATTCTCCAAGTTTTTTTTTTTAAGATTTTATTTTTAAAGGACTTTTTGGGATACTTCGAGTTTTATTTTCCGAACATTTTTTAGAAACTTTCTGGTACTGTTGAGACTGAATATCGTATCAAAAATTAGATTCAAGTCTTCACTTTGCTTTTAATGACTACCTACTAAAACAACAAAAAGGTCGTTTCCTAAAAAATAACAGTCAATTTGAGTGCAGTTTTTGAATTAATTTTGCTATAAATTTTTTTACGTATGCCGATGCCTTCTCTATCGTCCCATGAAGCTTTGTATGTATGCAAATGCTTTTGATTATTCAACATCAACGCCTCAGTGATATTCAACAATTTAAATGCTAACAGATGTGACTTATTTGTATTAGGGTGGTCCTTAAATGTATGAAGAAAATTTTTACATCAGATTTCCGAAGCCTTAACCACTACGTCGATGATACTATAAATAGTTGAATATATCACATATAAAGTTTGGTCCAGATTGGAGTCGGTTAAGGCGTGTCGCACAGGGGTCAAAGTTCAGATTCCCTATGAAGACGTCTTAACCGACTAAATGAAGAAAAGTATTTTTAATGTTGGGAGTCCATAGAGGCATTTGACACCTTTGCGACACGTCTAAACCGACTCCAATCCGAACAAAAATTTATATGTCATATCTTTGACTATAGTAGTATCAATTTTGGGTATAATTTTTTGAGTCTCCATAGAGGAATCTGTACTTTGCGCCCTGTGCGACATGCTTTAACCATCTCCAATCGATGTCTTCAACTATGGTATTACCGATTGAGGGATGAGACTGAAAAAATCGTTCATTTGATTTTTTAAGGACCACCTTAATGTGCATAACCCAGCATATTTACCTATGAAATACAAGAGTGTATATACGTATATTTAGGTACACTACATACATGTACATGAATATTAGGGTGCATCACACTCCATCCAAAAAAAAAATTCCGTACTATTTTGCCATTGGCAATATAAAATCCATTATATTTTAACACTTTTCACAAAATATTTCGGGAAAAACTTAAAATTTAATTGAGCTGAACCGGTTTGAAAATACCTTCCAAAATTGTGTTTTTATAAATAAGACTAGTTTTAAAAAATATTGCTTCCAAAAAAAATCCTCAGATTATACAATAAGTAGTTTAAGCTGATGCGGTTATGGAAACACATTTTTTAAAAACGAATTTTTTAACAAGAAATTGATTTTTGGGGGTATTTTTTTAATCGGTGTAGCTTAATGATTTTATAATTTTTGTCGAAAGACCTCAAATATTTATGGTAAGACACCCTAATGTGCATACATATTTATGTAGATATACGCTGCTATCTACTTATGCGTGTTCACAAACTATATGCCACCTAACCAAATTAGTCTGACAATTCACACAAATGTTGCATAAAATCATTTCCACTTGCAAACTTGCACGCACATACACACTCGTGCGTAGACAACCTACACTCATTTGCAAAATCAGCAAAATTGCTCAAACAGGAGCAATATGCAGCAACAGTTGCAACAACTAACTATGTTTAGCCAAAAGTGTCTCTACATTTACATATGTGCACTGTATGTAGGTACATATATGTGTCACTTCATTCTTACAATAAAGTAAAAACATAAATGGCAGCTGCACCAGAGCTATGAAACTTTGCTACACTCGCTTACAGCCACTGTCAAAAACAATAACAATTACCTCCAATATAGGTAGGTGCTTATGATGTATGTAAATGTGCTTGCTTCAAACAGCTGATACTGAGTAAATTACAGGCACGAATTGAATGCATGAGTGAGTAAGGCATACAACCATGTTTTTACATATTTACATATGTACTTATCCACGTACTTTCGTTTATTCATTCGTATACTTTGCTTTAGGAAATTGGCATTCATAAGCAAAGAAATTTGTGCCCACTTTGGTGGTGCAGGTGGCTGAATATAACTGCCAAGTATGACATGTATGTATGTATGTTAAATTAACATGCGCCCCTGTAGCAATGAGAGAAGTCTACACCATGTGTGTTCAAAAGCAAGTAGGGTAGATTTTTCTTTTTACTTTTGGCAGTAAATTACTAAAATTCTTTGTATTTCAAAGCAATTACTTCCCAGAATATTCTCAGCAGCTGTGTCAGTGTTTTTGCGCTATGCGAAAGCAACGACCGGACCTACCTATGTACATTAGGGTGGTCCAAAAATTTATGGGAGAAAAGTAAAATCGGAAATTTAATGCTCTCACCCCCTAGGATTGTTCTATACCAAAAAAAAATATACCTCTGTTTTTTTATTTTAAAATCAAAATATATTTAGAGGTCGCTCAAAGCGCTCAAAGTTTCCCCTTTTTTTTTATGGGGAAAAAAAGACTTTTCGTAGAAATGGCATAGAATCCATGGAAATCAAAATTTTTCAATCTGAAAACTCTGCTTCTCTTCAGAAGACTTCAGAGAATAATGCCCAATTGTTTATTTAAACGTTTTTTAATTTAAACTATTTTTTCTTTTTTTCTTTTGTATATTTCTGTTTGTATATTTGATTTTTTTAGGGATATTTCGGAGACCCTTAAAAAAAAGTTCAAATTAAAAAATGTTTAAATAAACAATTGGGCATTATTCTCTGAAGTCTTCTGAAGAGAAGCAGAGTTTTCAGATTGAAAAATTTTGATTTCCATGGATTCTATGCCATTTCTACGAGGTGTCTTTTTTTCCGCATACAAAATACATGGGAAACTTTGAGCGCTTTGAGCGACCTCTAAATATATTTTGATTTTAAAATAAAAAAACAGGGGTATACTTTTTTTCGGTATAGAACAATCCTAGGGGGTGAGAGCATTAAATTTCCGACTTTACCTTTTTTTGGACCACCCTAATGTACATACATATGTGCGATTTGATCTTTAGAGGAGTAGAAGGCATTTAAATAGTACGGAGAGATGGTTTTGAGCGGCTTATTGCGAGCCGGACTACCGGTAGTACCACGAGTATCGTTACTTAGAAGGAAAGCGTTTTATAACGGTTACATCCCTACACCAACGATTTTTCAGTTGGTTTTCAATGCCGCCTCTCCGAAAAAAATAACTCATGTTGATGCACCGTTAATGCTTCCGCAGCTCAGATTGACAACATGTGATTTTCTTTCCAAGATCATGTTGAGCAAGTCGCATAAAAATGTACCGCCTTGTCGAAAAGGTTCTTCGTTCCATCCCCATCTTATACGCTTGTTCACCAATGGACCAAAACATTTTTTTGTGGCTATTAATCCATAAGTATCTCTGCTGGATATATTCTCCATCATCTGTGTTAATGTCATCAATGTCTACCTCTAGCAGCATCGCACTCGAATCATCGAACTTTTAGTTTTGTCTTCTTGAGAGGCCCTTGGCAAGATTTTAATTTTGATTGTGCGCATATCGGAGCAAATTTGGTTTCTCGTCTTTGATAAGGCCTCGAGAGACTTTTCCCAAAAGAGCATACAAAGTGATCTGCTCATTTCCTCACTCTGCTCAACTTTGATGGGCCTGCACTCTTAAATTACATGAATTTGTTTGCTCTGCATCGATTATCAAGAACGTAGTTTATCGCCATATATTCTGATGTCGATGTCCACGTAGAGCTGCTGGATAGGCGATGGAGACTTCGAACTTAACAATGGCGTGCCATCACTCTTGAGTGACGACGATGTGAAGTTGTTCCGCGTATTTAGCCTGTTAAGTCTTTTTCAGTTGAGTCTCATTGCTGCTTTCATTGTTTGAGCTGTCTCCCTTCTGAGCCTTTGGTTTTAATTGGGAGCATTGTCCGAGTTTTTCGCTTTTAGAAGGCCGTTATATTCATATGACAGCGGTTCTTTCGGATTTCGTTCAGGGATTTTTTTCTATTCCTCTTTTACATTCAGCCGCGGACACGGTATTCTTTCCTTCCTCGTGCGCCGGTATGCTGTGGCTAACATTGGATTCGGAAGTCTATGGTTCTATGAATAGGTAAACCACGATGCCTTCAGATCTGTGACTGAGTCCTTCTCATCTCTGACTGCTACCTTCAGTTCTGATTTGTTATATGTTCGTGTCTCCGGTGAACTATAGTTGACAATATCTGAGACACTTTTGATTATCACACGACTGGAGACGAGGGTCAGTTGCTCGTTATACGTTGCAGTTTTGTCATCAGGGATTTCCGTTGTTGTCAACATCCATATATTCGCCCCACGCATGTACGCGGTAGGGGCTTTCCATTTGCCCACTTGCTTAGGAAGTCCACTTCATAACTCCAATTCTTCGCGGGCATTGAATGGCCACTTTGTAACGCCTTTGAATGGCCACGAGTAAGGTTTCTTAACCTCTCACGCATCTGCAGGAGATATGAAGATTTCCTCTTCATTCTTTCCCACTGGGGACTTAAATGCAACAGAATTGTGTGTAGCTGGAAATATAGCATCGCAGCCTGGTAAAGGTCGGACAGCTTCCGGGATAATTCTTTCTTAATATTGGGTCAGGGATGGTACATATGAAGGCCATATACCGTACTCAAGGCATATTCAAAATATAGCAGCTGCGGAGTTGAAATTTTAATTTTCCCATTCGAAGTGGTCATTTTTTATATCCGAGCGCATTTGTGCACAAGGGTATATTAACTTGGTTCACATAACGGTTGTTTGTAACAGCCAAAGCGAATCGAGATAGATATAGACAAATATATACATAAATGCTCAGAATGCATAGAGAAGTCGATTAAGCCATGTCTGTCTGTCCGTCTGCCCGTCCGTCCGTCCGTGTACACGATAACTCGAGCAAAAATTAAGATATCTCAACGAAATTTGGTATGTGGGTTTCCATTTACCCAAGGTAGGTTGGTATTGAAAATGGGCGGAATCGGACTGTAACCACGCCCACTTCCCATATAACGGTAGTTTTTAGAAGTACGAGAACTGCGGTATTGTAGTAACCACCAAAGATTTTTCACTCAAAATTGATATTTACAATAAATTTAAGACGAAAAATAAGAATATTATAAATTTTTGAAAAATGGGCGTAGTCACGCCTACTTATGTTTACATGTGTATATATCTTGGTAACCGCTGCACCAAATTTCTTCCAAACACACGTTGTTGGACTTGGTACAGCACACCAAATGGCCGAAAATTTTTAAAATCGGACAATAACCACGCCCACATCCCATATAATGGTAATTTAGAGAAATACAAAATCTTCGATAGATCAGTAAATATTAAAGTTAATTTATTCAAAATTTATGCTTGCAACAATTTTTTTACCAAGAAGTACGTTTATGATAAAATTTTGGAAAATGGGCATGGCACCAGCCACTTATGATCACATATGGGCCTTCCCATGGTGGCGCACGTGACAGTCGTACGATTTCAATGTGATACAAAAAAGGAATACCATTTGTTTTTTACTTTTAGACCTTTATAGCACATAATTAGCTCTATATTTAACGAAAAATGAAATCAATCGAACTGCTTGGTTAAAGAGAGTGTCGTTACGTGACAAAAAATGGAAGTTGGTTTTTTCTTTTCTTACAAAATCGCAAAACTCTGCGAATTGTGTATGGCTATTTTGATGAAACTTAATTTTGATATGATTCGGAGCAATTCTAGTTGTTTTTAGAGTTTTTTGAATTAATGCAAATTGTTTCAATTCTCCTTTAAAACCCCAAGTGTGAAACGTGACGTGACGTTGTGTCACGTGACATAAATTTCCATCGTTATATTTTTGTTAATATTGCTTTTAAATAAATTTTTAACGCAAATAAAACATGTATTTTATGTAGAATATACTTTATATTTTGACTTCAGCGCCAATTCAGGGTCAATTTATTAGAAATCTATGATTTATTATGTCGCAACCACATACGCCAAATTGGAACCAAATCGGACCATAAATACGGTTTTTCGAAATATCTCGACCTTGGCACCACCTATGAAGACCATTTTATGCAAACATGATTCTACTTACATAGCCAGTATTTACAGCAATCGGCCGCGTAAATACGTTAGATATAAAACTTTTATTTTTTTTGTCGTGGTGGACCTTCCGCTGGCCATATGTACTCGGAAGCCCATGTACAATTAGGTATCGCCACATAAAAGCAAACCGTTGAAAATTATTGAAATCGAACTAAAATTACAGCTGCTTTTCATATAACGGTAAATTTCAGAAATGCTTTAAACTTCAATATTTCGAAATTTAAGGGCGCTAATTACTCAAAATTTATACACTCCGGCTTTTTTGATTTTCATTTTTTTATTCATAAAAAAATAAAGTAGGTTTAAAGAGCTTTATAAATTTATAAACCTTTTATAAAACAACTTTATTTTTAATGAGTAAGGCCATCAAAGTTTAAGATACTTAAAAATGTGAACATTAAAAGTTGACAATGTTCTTTTTGCCAAAACAAACAAATCTAGATTAATAAGAATGAAACAAATTTATTTCGATTATAAGATGGCGATGATTTGCGAAACAAAAATTGCAGTTTTACAATTTTTATTGGCACACCTGAAATTCATTATAAAATTGCTATATATAAATATAAATAAATTAATATATATATGAAAAATATTGTACGCCAACATTTAATTACTTTTAAATGATATGACTTCTAAGTTAAGACGTGCAGGTAAACGTGTTAGCTTCCCAGTAGATAATTTCGCGAGTTAAAAGCCCTTCCGAAAGGCCTCCCTGAAAGCCAACCACTCTACATTCCTTTCTCCTTTCTTTTTTTGTATGGAGTGCACAGATTGAAGGGCTTCTTCTTTCGCTAACCATAGAAGGCCTTGCAGAGGGGCTTTTTGTGCTTAAGGTTTATGTCAAATATGTGCTACCACTACAATTAACAATTAATTAATTGTTATTGTTTTTTCTCCTCAATTACAATTAACCAACTCTTAATTGCAATGGCAGCAATTAACAATTAATTAATTGTTAACTGTTAATTGTCCTTACAATTAAAATCTGCCCACACTGTTTGTGGGTTACTGTATATAGTTCAACGGGGCGTGTACCTTACATATACAACTAAGGTTATACATATGAGCACGAGTTGTTATTTTTACTTTTTTAGTATATCCTTTTTAAGAATTTATTTTAAATACATTTTCGCAAAGAATCCTGCTCTTTATGTAAAACTAAAGATAATGCATGGTGTAAGATAAGTGTGCCAACACTTTGGAACAAAAAGACGTTTTGCCGAAATATGTAAAAACACGAGAGATTTACTCATATGTAATCGCCGCGTTTACTGACTTCTGAGTTTTTTAATTATCAGCCCTTGTGAATGTTTGTACTCCATGCTGTGATAAAAAAAATATCTACTAATTTTAATTTTCCAATTTGCATATTCGCGTCAATTGGCAGACAATTAATTCACGCTGATTTTCAATTAAATTTTGCAACTTTTCTGAGTAAATATTTCATGCATCACCATAAATTCCAATACAAACTCCCCCAACTTTTTTGTTCACTCAATTGCTGTTAAAATTCGTAATTTTCGTCCGCAATCGCATATTTGTATGAGTATTTGCGCTGCTGCCTGCTGTGATTGAAATTATGTATGTATTTTTTGTTGTACTCATTATTATTTTTCAATTCAAAATTGTGCCTGTCACTACTACTGACTTTTCCCACTGAAATTTTGTTTTTGTTATTTTAGTGCGATTTTCACAATACATTTTTAATTGTTGCACGTCTGCCAGCAAGCGTGTTACGTGCCAATCAAAAGGCGTGTTTGTGCAGCAGTAACAGCAATCAATACATACATATGTGCGCATGTACGTACGTATGTTTATGCGTGGCAACAAATTTTATGGCATGTCATTTTTCATGTACATTAATGTGAGCCAAAAAAAACTAGCTAAACGAATTTATGGCCTTAAAGGAACGTCTTTACTGAGAACGAAATTCCCCCATTTTAAAAAATGTTTACTCCAATATTAAAGGAAATTTTCCCCTTAAATTGCTTGTAAAAAATTGTTTTCATTAAAAATGTTATAACTCTTGAACCATTTGAAATAAAAACTTCAGGGTAATTTTTAGATAATTTAATGTCCTACAAGAATATGTCTTGGTTATATCAAAGGGTTCAATAGTTATAAAACTTTGAACGAAAAAAAAAATTGTGTATGCTATTTAAGTGGAAAATTTCAAATGCCAGAATTTCCTTCTCAGTAAATAGGCCATAAATTCTTTAGGTGAGTTTATTTGGCTCTCCCTTATGTACATAAATGTGTGTATACATTTGCTTCAAAGTATTGATGAGCAGAAATACATATGTCTACCAAGATCTAGATAGATAGATTGCTGCATATTTTCCCCACCAACACACATACAAACTCAATTACATAATTTTCCCAACTGAGTACTTCTCCACCCATTTTGTTTGCCATAACCAAAAAATGAAAATCCGAAAAAGAGTTAAACGCCTTCCACAAAAAAATGAAGTTCACTCCCGTCAGCTTGTGTGAAGTAAGCCCAAAAATACCATTGCGTCAACCACATCATTCATTGCAACAATTTGCTGCAATAAAAGCTTTACAAAGTGTCCGAGTAGAAATACCCAGCGCACACGCATGTATGTGTGTATGTATCCATATGCACTCATATGTATCTATGTAAAAGTAACACAATTTATTCTGAGATTGCCTGCGATTTGTCAACCTTTAATTTTTCCTTCGCCTCTTCACGCCGCTACTAACAGTTAAACTTTTTGTTAACGCAAATTTGCCAGCATTATTCGCAGTGTTTTTTTATTTTTTTTTACCACAGTTATTTGTATAATTGTTGCTACTATTTGTTGGCCAATTTATTTATTTTTTTCGTTTCTGCCACTTTTGCTTTTATTTCATATTTTTCTTCAGTTGCCTTCGTTATTACCCACTATGAATTGCATATAAATTGCGCTGATTTATGGCACTTTTTCCAATTCAATAACTGCTTGTTGTGGCACATTTTTGCTTGATTTATTTCGCTTTTTACTTTTTTAAGTTATTAAGACTTTTTTATCTTATATAAGCATAATTTATCGTTTTGGACTCAATATGAATTTTAAAATAATTTTTTAATATTTCAACAAAGTCTCAAGCTAATCGCTAATGTACATTTTTCATTCTGGGGCATTCAGTTTTCTTATATTTTAAATGTTATACATATTACATATTTAATGTGATTTTGTTTGATTTTATTTTGTTCTTTTGAAAATTATTTTGTTTTATAGAATTTTTTTTAATTTAGTTTTTATCTTACTTTATTTTATTTTAATTTGTTTACTTATAATTTATTTCATATATTTTTTTTAATTATGTATATATTTTTTTTATTTTCACTATATATTTTACTTTTTATATTGTTTTTTTTTCTTTATTTCATTTCATTTCATTTTATTTTGTTTCATTTTGATTTTTTAAACTAAATTTATTTAATTTAATTTAATTTAATTTAATTTAATTTAATTTGATTTAATTT
>NW_016170068.1:0-16375 GCF_001687245.7 Rhagoletis zephyria
TCCGACGAACTGATAACCTCCTCCTTTTTTGGAAGTCGGTTAATGAAATTTAAAATGAGATGATTAGAATGAATTTGGATATGAGTATGAATATTGAAATGCCTATGTATGTATGTAACCTGATGAATATGAATATGATTATTGATATANCTGTACCAAATTAGTACGGGACCACCTCTGAGACACTACCTTACCGACGCAATTTTCGAAATCGGTTGTCGTGGTCCAAAGTTATGCGGTAACATACATAACAAACAAACAAAAATATTCCGACGAACTGATAACCTCCTCCTTTTCTGGAAGTCGGTTAATGAAATTGAAAATGAGATGTGAATATGAATATTAGAATGAATTTGGATATGAGTATGAATATTGAAATGCCTACGTATGTATGTAACCTGATGAATATGAATATGATTATTGATATAAATATGAAGACTAATATTTATATGAATATGAAGATGAATTTTTATATGAATATTAAAATGAAAATTAGTATGAATAATGAGTATGAATACGACTATGAATATGAATATGAGTGTTAATATGAATGTGTACGAGTATAAGTATGGGTGTGAATATGAGTATAATTATTAGAAGGAATATGATCATTAAAATTAATGTGAATATGAGTATGAGTATGTGTGCATTAATATGAGTATGCATATGGCTAGGAGTAGGCTAACACATGAACACGAGTACGAATAAATAAGATGGAAAAATTAGAGTTAATATGGATNGAATAGCGGTTCGAGATCGGCGCAACCTTTGTATTCTCTCAATCGTGAGTATAATTATTAGAAGGAATATGATCATTAAAATGAATGTGAATATGAGTATGAGTATGCATATGGCTAGGAGTAGGCTAACACATGAACACGAGTACGAATATGAGTACGAATAAATAAGATGGAAAAATTAGAGTTAATATGGATATTAGAATGGGTCTGAATATGAATAGCAGTACGAATAAGAGTTGGGATATATGTACGAGTATGAATACGAGTGTGAATATTAACATAAATGTGTATGAATATAAATAAGTATGAAAACAAGTGATATAGTATGAGAATGAATATAAGTATTATATGAAACTGCCTGGTACAAGGTACATCTGAAATTTATTAAAAAAATGTTTCCCCAACAGCGGCCGCTCTCAGCAAGTAATTTTAGGGTAATCTCTCGACTGCATTTCTGCCATGAAAAAAGGATCTGATAAAAATCCATCTGGCCTTCAGAGAGGGCGTTAAACTGTAGTTTACACAATTTGTGTAACAACATCAAGACACATGCCACAAATTTGAGGAAAAGCTCAGGAAAAACGCCTAACAAAAATGGGCGCCAAGTATATCCTTTTCAGACAAATTTTATAGAGCTTGAGGCCGCTTTATATGAAAAATTATTGTGAAAGTTTTTAGGGTTGCCATATTTGGGAAATTCATATCTTTTAATAGCTTTTCTAGGTTAAATTTCTTTCATCTGTCATCAAATCTTTGTTCCAGTACATATAATTTTTGCACAATTTTCACTGTGAAAAGTTAGTACTCATTTGGTAGTTCACTTCCACATTTGTACTCAAAATCGGCAGTTAACAGCCTCTCGTCGTTATGAAAATTACTTTAAAAAGTACAAAAGTTGAACAAATATTTTTAAACATTAAAGTGTACGTAGCATTTCCAGCAGAGATTATCTAGTATATTGTTATAGATACTTGGTATAACTTTACTGAAAGTACTAATGCTGCTGCATTCAGGCGTTGGAATAAATGTATGCCAAAGGTAGGCGGCGGGCCACGCATATTGAAGCGCAGCGAGAAAAGGCAACTACTTGTTACAAATAATAGCCAACACAGCTATCGCATTGCCGCTTTATCACTTTATTTGTTCTAAGCGCGCCGAAAACCAAATTAATTATTACTAGGGATAAACCGTTAAACGATTCTACCAATTCGAACTTAAGCCGCGCGCACACCAGTGGCCTTGTTTACAAAAAAAAAAAAAAAAAAAAAAAAAAAAAAAACTGGGAAAAAATTAGAGAAAGAAGGAGATAGGGAGTGAGAAATAAACTAGGATAGACAAACCAATTTTCCACAGCAACAAAGAGAAGCGATTTTTCGTGTTCTTTGTTGTAAACATTTTCTGGTTAATTTTTTTTTTTCATTTTTACGTTTATAGATGGCCACACACAAACCAATCGACGACTACGTACTCTATTGAGCTACATACTTTAAATTGAAGTTGGGAAACAAAGAAAAGTGGAAAGTGGCGGCAACCACAGCGTTGGCTCGAAGTTTGGGTAATTCGTTAGTTACTGCTACATTTTATGTGTTAACTTTCTAAGCCACAAATTATGGGATTGCTTGTTTATTTGGGCGACTTTTTGCAACAGAAAAAAAAAACACAAAGAACAACCGAAGAATAATGATTGGAAACGACAAAAAAAAACACTCAAACAAAGTGGGCACAAAATACTTGTATGAAAATTTAGGAGCCAACGTGTGGCATTCAATGATTGGTTGGGGATTTAGGTGCCATAAACGTTGAATCACCAAAATATTTCATAATTGACGGGTGGGCGTATAGTAAAATAAAACTGATAAATAAAAAACAACAGCAACAGCAATAAAGTAGTTTGAGATCAATTTCGAAAGAATGCTGCTGTGGCTAAGGGAAATGTGAGCTGAAATACGAGTAAATCAAAAAGGTAGCCCTACGAGACGTTGACGCTAGGTGATTACATTGATAATGGTGTTGGATGGCTGACGCGTCGTTGCCGATGCTAGGCAGGCTGTGGCGACATTGACAATGCAGCTGAGTTGTTTGGAAATTTTTTTCTGTTCTTTTATTGTGTGTGTATAAAATATTGTTGAATGCTGAAAGAGTATAGCCAAGCAATTTATGTTGAGCTAACTACAAAGCCTATAATTGAAAAGATATTGTTAATTCCAAAATGTATTTAAAAAAAAAAAACAAAAATCAGAGCAATGTAGAACAAAACTTTTGGGTACCAAATGAAATAACTTTTTTGGGTTCACAAGGACGAATAGATATTGAAAACGCCCCTTTAATCTATTTTATTAATTTAAGCTAATAAAATTAGTCCTTAACATATAATTTTTTCAAAAATAAGAATTGAAAAATCGCAAGGATATTTAAGGATAAAATTATAAAAGGGTATTTTCAATACCTACTCGTCCCTTACGGACCGAAAAATGTAATGTGTTTTAACTCTACAGAATCTTCTCTTTCATTTGATACCCATACTGGTTTTTTAACTATATTGCAATGAAATTTTTTAATCATTCTCTGAATTACTCATATCTTTCAAATTTCAAAGTTCCTTTTAAAAATCCTGACGTCAAAGAGAAAAATTAAGAACGCAATTTTACTACATTTGGCCCTTGGTTTGGCGAATATATTTTTTTTTTTTAAATGTTAAACAAACGAAATATAGCCAAAACTGGTCAACATAAAGCGTTTCTATTAATGCCACCACTGTAAATTACAAATCCCGAAAATCTCGGGATTCTAGGCATATAATCCCGGGATTTTCGGGTCTTGAAAAAGACCGCGATGCCGGGATCCTGGGATTAACATTCCTAGTACGGACATTCCAGGTGCATGCCCTCAAATCGTAGTCCTTTAAGCGTTTTCCGTGCTAATCCTCAAAAGGTGGAGGGGGCTTTATTTTGTTTCTTCCCTGGAAGGGGTTTAAGTGGCGGGTCGTAAACCTACCGCATAGCCTATTTCTGGAAGAGGGGTGGTTTCGTCACCGAATTCTCGTTTATATAGCTAGCCGCTTGCTACAATACAGACGTCCGCTTGCAGCTGCATCTAGTGGTGAACACACACTGCAGACCTCTGGGAACCCTTAAACCGAATAAGTCGGAGTAGCCCCACCGAAGCTCCCTATCCATGGGCGTAGCCCGGTAGGGGCAGGGGGGTGCCGATGTACCTATCTTTGTGCCATGACACAAGGCTCCACTCGGATTGGTTACCGCATCTCGCGCATAAGTTTCACACGTTGCCCAGAGTGCGCGAGCTAGGACGCAAGAGTTGGGATTGAGTATAGCTATGCCACTGTAATTGCATACCCAGAACAACGACTATACCCCATTGCACTCCATGACAAGGAGTCTGTAATAAAATGGAGTAAGATTGGACCATGAGGAACTGAAATACAGTGGCATTCAATAGACTCGGAGCCAATTGTAGGGTCATGTATGGAAGGTGCTGTCAGAATCCTATGAATAAGGTTGTTTGGTATAATTCCCTGCATGCAATACGTTCCTATCCGATAACTGTTTTCATAGAGACAATTCAATACCATAGCGTAGAAACGCCAACGTCAAATATTAAACGTTTCTGTATCGTTTCTAGTTTTGTTATTAACATTAGATAGATTTCAACTTCGAAATCGGATTTGAAATGGCGCATATGAAGTTGTAAATAAAACTTACGTTTACAATTTCCGGTGAGGTTTGGTTTTGAGTTTTAAAAAACGTCAATCACGGTCTTAAGAAACACAAATTTAAGGTACGTAGTTTTTAGAAGGCTTGGCTTTTGTACGATAGTACAAATTGCTACAATGCTCCTGAAGCAATTGATCCTTCGAGTGATAAGCTGCAAATGATAGATCGATCTCAATCAGAAATTCCACAAAGTGATTCAAAGCCCCTCAGAACAAAAGCTACATTGTACGATCTGTTTGTGATCTCTTTAATGTACATTTACGAATTCATGTATGCGAAAATACTGTTTTTTGCTATATACGATAGTGGTTCCTTTGCACTTACGAATAGTGAAAATTGCAGTTTAATTTTTAAAAGAAAAATATTTATTCAAACTTCTAAAGTTCTAATTAAATTTGATTAAAAGCAATTCAAGAATTCCAAGCCAGTCACTTAAAGATGCTAAAGAAATTGTTTGCACAACTTTTACACAAGTCCATTAAGTTCAAGTAAGTAACGTAAATAAAGTGAAGAAANTTTTTTTTGCACAGAAATAAAAATACCCTTCTACTGAGATCCCACTAGTCTAAATCAGAATAGTTTCGGCGCAGTTATTCAAGTTTTTCGTAAATCAATCTTTGAAAAAAGTAAAAAAAAAACAGCATCATAAATCTCATTACTACGATTCCGTTGAAAAGATTTTTAATATTAATCTTTTTTGTCATCTGAGGGCACTTTTTCAAAACGTTGTTTAGGAAACTATTTTTATTCATAAAAACAACTCCATTTTCGGAGGTATTTTGAAATCGATCCAGCTAACGTAAATCTTAAATCTCGAACTCCTCATGTGGTTTTAGGTTCCGGTATTCCACGTGAATTGCCTAATGGAAAATTGGAAACATAGCAACCGATGAATCCGTTTGCCATTCATGGTCCTGGTTTAGACAATCGACAAGTGGCTTCTTTTCCACACCTTCTTCAACACGTGATCTTGTGGTCTCAGATGTCATCGGCCCTTAGCAAATTGAATTTGGCAGCCTGCTCGAAGTTGTCCAGCACACAAATTGTCATCATTTTCACCACTGCTCATGCCTTCTTCTGGTGGTTCGATGAATACATCAACTACCTGTTGATCAAGTTCATTTTGTTCCTTCGAACAAAGCTCTTCTAGGTAGTCTAAGATATTCTTCAGCGATAGATTACAACGAGAAATGGCCGGAAAATGGTCACAAAATTACACCCATAACAGCAGTTTGAAAATAAAACAAACAATTTAATGTGGGAGCTCAATAGTGTTAGTAGAACCATAAATATTAAGTAAAGAATTTAATTTAAAGAATATAAATGACCAAAAATACCAAGTATGTAGTACCTATTTGTAAAAGCTTGCGTATATTGCTAATGTGTGTGACTGCGCGCGCTGATATGCTTGACTGCGGCAAGAAAAGTTACAACTAAGTAATAGCCAACGGCCATTTCGAGAAAGTCAAATATGAGCAACTAAGCTTATGGTAGTCAATGAAAGAACAAAGCAGAGCAAACTAAAGGAGAACGCACACAAAGATATATGTATACACGTGCAGGCAACTTCCAAAAGGCGGTCAGATGATTGCTTAGCTTGGCAGCCATGGTTGCCACAATTGGTAACTTTCTACCAAAATTGGTAAGTTTTAAGCGGTTTGGTAACTTGGTAACTTTTATTTCATTTTGGTAACTTTTGCAATCAAACATCTATTTGCATTACTAGAAAAAAATAAATTATGTTTTGCATGTGCGTAATTATAAAAACCCTTCGAGTTTCAGTGGCAGCACTACGGACACTTCTACAAAATTACTTCGATAAAATTAGAGTTATCTTATGTTCGAATACTGGAAATATTTGAATTACAGTGGCAGCACCACGCGCTACACTTCTAAAACAACTATCGAATTATTGTGATAAATTTTGAATTAATTAAAATTAAAAATTAGTATACAAAATTCGGCCATCTGGCAATTTTTGGTAAAGTCCATAAACAAAAAAAAAAACTGCCGCGTACTTTTTACCAGACCCACCTACTGACATGTATTTCGACCTAATGAGTCCGAATCTGAGGCCCGTTTGACACGTACAGTAAATTATGAAAAACCGAAAAAAAAAAATAATATTTTACTCGAAATTGTGTACGCGTCAAACGGACGGTTAAAGCGCCCGCAACTTTTTTTTTGTGGGCCGGTGCTATTATTCCGTGAATCGCAGGTTTAAATATCGGCACATTCCGAACGAAAAATGACACTGAAGATGGCACAACGCCGAAACCGGTTTTGTCTCCAAACCAAATTTGGCAAGGGATGACCGAAAATCGTTCCACATTACATTATACTCCTACCCTGTCGGAAACACCAACAACGAAAACGAGAGAATATCGGCGCATGCAGTAATTAGTTGACAGAAAAACATTTTATAATAAAAAAAAAACATTATAATTGTCAATAGGATTTTCAATCTTGATAATATATTAAGCAAATAGATTTTAACTTCTGTGCTAGTACTGGGAGTTTTTGATAAATAATCAAAAATTGGCAAATTATAAAAATATTAAATTTATTAAATAAGCGCACATAATCGGGCTGTAAGTATATACACATTTGTTGTGAAATATAGCAGTTTTATTCAGTATATTTTTTTCTCAGTGAAGAAGTGAAGTTTTGGTAGTGAAGGTTTGGTAACTTTTGGTAACTTTACTTGAGAGATTTTGGTAGAAAAAAATTTTGGCGAGCGGCAACCATGTTGGCAGCGACTAAACAGGAGAAGCAAATGAAATTAAGTGCATGAATGTACATAGTATGTATGTATAAGAAATGCTAGTGAACCGTGTGAAGTGGTTGAGCAAAAGGGGCTGCGTGTTTATGTGTGGCGAGTAGTGGCTAGCGAGGGAGCAATGAAACAAACGGAGGAGATCGAAAAACTTAGAGCAACTTTTAATTTGTTTCCAAGTTCGAACTCAAAAATTGGCAAATTATAAAAATATTAAATTTATTAAATAAGCGCACATAATCGGGCTGTAAGTATATACACATTTGTTGTGAAATATAGCAGTTTTATTCAGTATATTTTTTTCTCAGTGAAGAAGTGAAGTTTTGGTAGTGAAGGTTTGGTAACTTTTGGTAACTTTACTTGAGAGATTTTGGTAGAAAAAAATTTTGGCGAGCGGCAACCATGTTGGCAGCGACTAAACAGGAGAAGCAAATGAAATTAAGTGCATGAATGTACATAGTATATATGTATAAGAAATGCTAGTGAACCGTGTGAAGTGGTTGAGCAAAAGGGGCTGCGTGTTTATGTGTGGCGAGTAGTGGCTAGCGAGGGAGCAATGAAACAAACGGAGGAGATCGAAAAACTTAGAGCAACTTTTAATTTGTTTCCAAGTTCGAACTCAAAAATTGGCAAATTATAAAAATATTAAATTTATTAAATAAGCGCACATAATCGGGCTGTAAGTATATACACATTTGTTGTGAAATATAGCAGTTTTATTCAGTATATTTTTTTCTCAGTGAAGAAGTGAAGTTTTGGTAGTGAAGGTTTGGTAACTTTTGGTAACTTTACTTGAGAGATTTTGGTAGAAAAAAATTTTGGCGAGCGGCAACCATGTTGGCAGCGACTAAACAGGAGAAGCAAATGAAATTAAGTGCATGAATGTACATAGTATATATGTATAAGAAATGCTAGTGAACCGTGTGAAGTGGTTGAGCAAAAGGGGCTGCGTGTTTATGTGTGGCGAGTAGTGGCTAGCGAGGGAGCAATGAAACAAACGGAGGAGATCGAAAAACTTAGAGCAACTTTTAATTTGTTTCCAAGTTCGAACTCAAAAATTGGCAAATTATAAAAATATTAAATTTATTAAATAAGCGCACATAATCGGGCTGTAAGTATATACACATTTGTTGTGAAATATAGCAGTTTTATTCAGTATATTTTTTTCTCAGTGAAGAAGTGAAGTTTTGGTAGTGAAGGTTTGGTAACTTTTGGTAACTTTACTTGAGAGATTTTGGTAGAAAAAAATTTTGGCGAGCGGCAACCATGTTGGCAGCGACTAAACAGGAGAAGCAAATGAAATTAAGTGCATGAATGTACATAGTATGTATGTATAAGAAATGCTAGTGAACCGTGTGAAGTGGTTGAGCAAAAGGGGCTGCGTGTCTATGTGTAGCGAGTAGTGGGTAGCGAGGGTGCAATGAAACAAACGGAGGAGATCGAAAAACTTAGAGCAACTTTTAATTTGTTTCCAAGTTCGAGAGTTCGAACTTTTCGCCAACAGCCATCACATGTCCTTGCATTTCCCGGTCTTTCACACTAACTGAAATTTCATAAAAAAAAATTGATTGTAATACAATGAATTAGGTATGTAGCGATGTCCCGTAGCGCTAAGCTAGTACGAGGACACGCCACGAAAAATAAGGAAAGTGATTCTAACTGACAACTGAAGGAATAAATGCCGCCATTCGTTTTTTCAGGGAAATTTGGAAATTCATTTGCTATGTAGTCTTCCCGTATCTCCTCTTCCTATTTCAGGGATGTGGTTGAAGGCACCAACTAAAATCTAACCTGGTCTATCTTTAGTAAAAATTTACAGCAGGTCAGCATTATTTTTAGTTTAACGAAAGAATTGAGTTGGTTACGTTAAATCTGAATCGGCAAGATTGGGTCAGGAAAGGTTGGCCAGTTTTAATTAAGTTGAGTTAGGTCAGATTAGTTTGAGTTTTATATTTTGGAGAAAACAAAGAAAAGGCCGAAATCAAAAGTCCTTTGACACCCAGACCTTCGTTTGATATGACTGAAAAAATTCACTCCGACAGACTGCGAAATGAGGAAATTGTCGAGAGATGTAGAAAATGTGAAGCCAGAGCCAAGAAAACCACCTGTCAGTGGGCTTTGCCCTGCATGAAACAGCCTTTAACCTTTGGACTGCACTGAAAGATGTTAAAAAAAAAAGAAGGCGAACTCGATCCAAGGACTTTGCGTATAACATGATTATATTTTCACAGCACCACTTCTTGATAAGCCTCTTCTTGATAAGTATCATACCCACCTTTTCACCGCCAACAGAGAGTTTATTAAAACAGGCTCAGTCAGGCATCCTGGATAAAAAAAAAAAACGAAATTTGCCAAACAGGAGGAAAAATTCCCAAGCTAGGAAGAAAGGCACAAAGAGTCCGCTCCTTCCTTGTTTACAAGTTTGCTTTGAAAAAAAAAAAAGCAAGATGTCGAAATCTCTACCCGTTTTAGCGTACAAAACGGTTGTACCTAAAGTTACAGGACCAATGTCCGCACAAACTCCACTCTTGAGTTAATACTCTGTTCCTGGCTTAAGAAAGTTGGTCAGAATAGGCGAAACCTCATGGATCCCTGAAATCCGGAAAGGAGAAAACAAGATCACATGTTGCTTAGTTATAGCCTTAGAAAATAAAAACATATTCCATTTGTCCGGAATCCCGCAACGTATCGGAAGATCTAGTCAACTTTCACACGGATACATTGAAAGGCCGTTGAAGGGGTATTTTGTAGGTAACCAGATTACTGTAGCGTTTCTTGACATAGGGTGGCTGGTATTAAGGAGACTGCCGATTGGTTGCTGTTCTGTGATGTCGACAAGGAAGATCTATTCTTATAGCCGCGAGGCAACCAAAGCTATTGGAGGGAATCCCCGAGCTCTTTATGGGTTACGTTGAGTATAATTATTTTAAATTTGACTTTTAAAAAAGGTGGCAACCCTCTCCAAAGTTTTTGCCAACTAAAACCTTATTAAAGACCTTAGGTCTGACACCCATATTGTTATACATATTCCAATTTTCTAATTCCCTTAATTCAAGTAAAATTTGGGTTTTCAAACAGGTGGCAACCGTCCTTTATGTAGTTTAGAACCAAATAATAATAATAATGGATTGGCGCTTACACATATGTTAGTGTTTGGCCGAGCTTCTCCTCCGACTTGTGTTGGACCTACAGTTTTACGCCGACTCCGAACGGCGATTGCATTTTTATGAGAAGCTATTTTTCATGGCAGAAATACACTCGGAGGTTTGCCATTGCCTGCCGAAGGACGACCGCTGTTAAGAAAAAACCTTTTTCTATATTTTTTTGCGATGTTGCTTTGACCAGGGCTTGAACCCAGGTGCTGATGAGTGAAAGCGCGCACTGCTTGCCACTACGCTACAGCGGCCGGAACTAAAATCCTTTTCAAAAACAGTTAGATTGACAACCCCATATTGCAGTAATTCATTTAAACTAATTGAATATAATTTTTAATCGGGTGGAAATCCTAGTAAAACACCTCAATAATATTCTAAATATACAATCTGAATGTTTCTTTACAATCTTTCGTTTGACACCCATATTTAAATTTTTCAGATCGCTTGCGAATAATTAATTTAAATTTAACTTTTCAAACAGAGAGCAACCCTTTTCAGAATATTTTTAAACCACAACTCTTTAAATGTCTTGACATCCATTTTTTTAATATAATTTTCAAATAAATAATTCCCTTAATTCAAGTTGAATTTGATTTTTTAAAAGGGTGGCAGCTCTCCTTCACGAGTGTGGAATTGATTTTATATATCTCCATACCAAGTTCCAGTAATCTATCACAAATATTTCCAGCGATATGCAGTATGAAAAATTCTGTTTGTATGTGAGGTGCGACGCCATCTTGTACAATCGCGATTAAATCTGTCCTATATTTTAAGTAAGGATAAATGAGACCAGTGTACAAAATTTCATAATGATCGGTTGAGTAGTTAAAGCGTGAAAGCGTAACAAATAAACAAACTCACTTTCGGATTTATAATATTATTATATATTATATATTATATTATAAGTAAGGAAATAGGGATTTTCTAGAGTAGTTGTTCCAAAGAGTTTTCTTCCAAATTAGGCAAACAATTAGTTCTTCTAAACAACTAATATGTACAAAATATCAAAGTGTTTTACCATATTTAAAAACTCAAACAAACTGAGTTTAAGTATATTATATAACAATACATATGTCCATTAGGGCGGGTCAATTTTTTTTTTTACTGTGCGCGTATAGCATAGCAGGTTTGTACTTGTAATTCTTAGCAAATTTGTCGAAGAAACCATGGGTCTGAAATTAATTTAGAATTTGCCAAATTGCAAAAAAGGTTTCGAAGAAAATTTTTACTGTTGCGTTCTCTCCAAAACCCCCTTATATAGTATTGGCCTTATTCATAAAAAATAAAGTAGCGTTAAAGAGCTTTATAAAGTGACGTTTTCATACATTTTTCAATTTATAAACCTTTTATAAAGCTACTTTATTTTTTATGAATAAGGCTATATGTTTTTATGCCAAATTTAAGCGATTCTTAACGACACTACAGCAAAATGTTAAGACACCTGAGAAATTACATATAGAATCCTCCCGTGCTATACGCGCATAGTAAAGAAAATTTACTCGCCCTAATGTATATATGTATTAATGTATTAACATATCTATGAAGATATGTAATCTAGTGATGACGGTGTCATCTTTGCGAATATGACGTGTTATGAAAAGAGTTGGTAATGTATAAATATACATATGATAGATACATACATACATATATACAATGTTTCTACATATCTACTCATGCTTACTTATAAACAGGCCGTTGTGCGTGTGTGCACTTCCGCCATTGTGGCAGTCAAAGTAACCCAGAAAGTAGTCGCCAAAGTTTTTCAATTAAATTTATGTGCAAATAAAATATTAAGTTGATATTAAATGCTGAAAGTGAGACGATAGAGTGCAGCTTAAGGGAAAACTATTTATGAGTGCACATATGTATGTATGTATGTACATCAGATTGCAAACCCTTACAAGCCAACAAAAAAAGTTCGCCGTTAACACCTGAGGCTAACGTATTTTCGCAAGGCAATTTCGAAAATGTTCTTTTTTTTGCCGAACCAAGGGGTCGCTTGTGACACTCAAATTCGGCAATAAAAAAAAATTATTTAAAATAGTTCCTCTGGAGTAATCAAAATACTTCCTCGGCAAAAGTTGCATGATTTTTGGGGAGCCTTAATTTTCTGACATTAGGGATATACGTTGGGAACTGAGATCTGGTGGGTAAATACTGGTACTTGAGATCAATGAACTTTGGGACAAAAAAAGTCCTCTCGAGACAAAAACATCAATATATCATACTTTAAGATTCGACTGTAATTTCCGAAGATATTAACCAAAAATTTAAAAAGGCGACCATTACGCTCGGGCAAAAAAATCGATATTGCCTTGCTAAAATACTTTGGGCTCAGGGTTGCACGGCTTTGTTTTTTTCTGTACAGCCTAATGTACATACATTTGTATGTACATCCATACTTGGCTATAGATATTTATAGTATTACATGGTATTGTAGTATTGGTAGCATGGTAGTATTGTAGTCGCAAATCAATACAAAGTATTCAAGTAAGTATACAGGTTTGTATAAAAGCTTAGCCAGTTAAATCAGCTGACAGCTTAAATTTGCTAGGTCCAAAGTGACAGGTCAGGTCAAATGGTGTGAGAAAAAATGGCAAGCATAAAATTTCTAAAAGGAAGAATGTTGTAAAAGAATTGTAATAAACAAGTGACTGACCCAAGTTGAATCGATAATCACTGACCAACATTGCTGCGACGATTTTGGAATTTTATTTTCGTAGGATATTTGAGGATATGCTTTTTGCTTTTGTTTGTTTGTTGACACCATTTAAGCGATTAACAAGGTAATGTAATCGAAACCGCAAGACTTAAAAATTAGCTTTTTCTATAAAAAAATAAAAGTAAAACTAATTCAAAGGACCAAATATAAAACTAGAGAAGGACTTGGCTTATTTAGAGTGAATGTCCGTAAAGAAGTTTTTATTAGGCTCCGAACGCAACACTAAGTATATCGTGCAATAAAGATATACATATTTCCATTTTTACTTAGTACACACTCAATATCTCAAACCGTCAAGTCGGTTGGGTTTTGCCATCCTCTGTTGTGAGCACGCCATTAGTACAAAGTGGCAGCGATAGTTTAGTTAATTCGAGCCGCAATTTATTCCCAAAAGCTACTGGCACATTTTCTCACCCAAATTCCTGACCACACATTAGATTTCATAAAGCGTCGGACCAAGTTGCCATATGATCATATGATCCGTGGCTGGCCAGAGTTATTGAAAGGCCTCTTTTCGAGCGAAGTGCCTCGCATACCGGGAGATCTATCGAGCTACTAAGTTTTATGTTTTAGCATATTAGTTTGAGTTCACAAAGCACATGACCACTAAAAACCGTGATTAGGTTTTTTAATATTGCTGTCCTATTTTAGTAATATACATAAGCAAAAAAGCAATGAACGTCTACAGACGGTTATAACGGTTAGAAGGATAAGTTACCCAAATATCCATCTTACCGCGAACCTCTGTCAAACCCCTTTTTATATTTTGTCTCATAAGTCTCGTAAGGAGAATCAGCAAGGGTATTCTTCCGAATTCCGCAATATTGTGAACTTTAATCTTCGGCAAACACGACTTTGACTCATATATGGAGTGCAAGAAATTTCCGTCAAAATAATTTTTACTTAAAAAAATTAGTTAATTTCACCATTTACGACACCAGGATGCTGGTACAATCATACAAATTTCCAGTACAATTTTCAAGATACATATATACAACTTTTTCGTGTCAAGGATGAATAAATTTTCCAAAGTGCTAAAAAAGGGCTAGTGGCAATGGGGCCTTCATTATATGGTAGCTAAATCTAGCCACCAAAGGGTTAAAATGGCAACACTGCCGTTATACTATGTTCACGTTGAGCTTTTAACTCGAGTTTATGGGCCATTTTGGAGTTAAACGTTAAACACTACTCATAAACTCGGAGTTTGCCATACAAACAATTTTCGTTTAACTCGCCCTTAAACACCACTATTATTTGGAGTTAAAGCGAATGCAACCTTTTTTTTACCGAATTGGGTTTGTGTCTTTGATAATCCAGACCTGCAATCAACTTGCCGGCAGTTAGTCTGTTCCCGTAGCGCAGGATTTAATTAGAAATAGTCCGAGGTCGTTCTGTACACATAAGTGTAGAATATCAACAATCTAGCTATATGAAAACCAAAAATGTGGCTCGATAGAACTTTTTGTGCTGATTCAACACTATCTGGCGGAAGTAAGAAATGAAGAAGGTATCAAATTTTTTGATTTTTTTAAACATTAATATCTTCTGAACAATATAACCTATTAAAAAACTAAGGACGTCAAAATAAAGGTTATTAGGGGGTATTCCACTTGGTACACATACTTTTTTAATTTTTTTATTATAATTATATATATTATATATATTAATATATATTTTTTTAAATGGCGTTCATTTAAAATTTGTTTTCAAAAAGGTTATACTATATATGTCGCGTAAAAGGTATTTAAATCAAAAATTCAAATAGTTTCCGAGATTAATTTAAAATTTAAACTTTAACCTGTGTTATTGGCTTTAGTTTTTATTTGCACCAAACAATTTTGCTACGGTTGAAATCAGCATGAAAAGTTCTATTTAGCTACATTTTTCATTTCTTTATGTCTAAGCGGTTGGTATTCTACACCACGGCTACTTCGGACTATTTCTTTCTAAATCCTGGAGTACGGGAACAGGCTAAATGTGAATAAGTAAACAAGCAAATGTCAAATTAAACTCTGAGTTTATTAAACAACCCAATGAGAACACTTGACAATTGTTCATAAACTCAACACGTTAAACTCGAGTTAAAATTTCAACGTGAACATAGTAGTATACATAGATGGAAAGAAGAAGGTATGGTCCTTATTTAAGTACCAATTCGAGTGTGTACAAATCACACTGGCACAAGTACAGATGTGCAAGACTAACGTCAGTATAGACATAGAAATATCATTTGCAAATATTTTTGTCAAATTTTTTCTAATGCTAACATTTTTATTTGTACCATTACAGAATGCCTGAAAACGACAACAAGCAATCACGCAAATCTAAATTATGTATAGATATATTTTTATTTGTGCACATAAAAGTATGGCAAAAATAGGTAATAATCAATTTCATTCCTATTTTCAAATGCAAATCAAAAACTCTCCAAATGCAAATAAACTCATGAAGAAGTAAAAAAAAAATCAAATCGCATAAAAAATTCTCTGATGCTCCAGTGTACTGCACTCTTGCATCATAAGCAATAGAAATTTGCAAAAAAAAATTTAAATTGCGCGCATGAATCAGAATAGGGAAAGTACGGAAAAACGAAACCGGAATCTAGAACAAGACTAAAAGGGTGATGTAGTGAAAAATTTTCTCTATGTATGTACAAAAAGGATGATTGCCAGCGAGCATCGAATACTGTGCCACATTGCGAAAATTGCCTGTCGAAAGCATACAAATACTCGCGAACAATAGCAGTAACGGCAGCGACAACAGTAGGTAACAGCAGCAACAGAAACAGCCGCGAACAACCAAACAATATTAGCTACCACAGCAATAGCAACAACACGTTGACATAATTGCCAACATAACAATGCTTTGGCTTTAACGATGGCGTTGATGATAGCAGTGACGACAGCGCAGCAAACGAAATTTTCAACGCGCTTTTTGTGGGCGTGTATGTGTGTGTGTGTTAACGAGTGTGAGTGCGCGCTGTCGTATACGTAATTAGAAATTTGCAGTTGAATTCGATTTTATTGCAATTGGTTGCGAATTGCAAATGCAATTGTGTCGCATCTAATTGCATACGAAGAAGGCACAGCAAAAGCAATAAAATTTGCTGAATATTTTTAGAGGCCGTAAATGGAAGCGTTAAATTTTCTAAATACAAAGGGACTTGCATGCATACATACACACATATGTATGTAGATTAGCGCTGCAGGGAAAGCTACTAGTTGTGAACTAGAATTCTACCGGTTTGCGCT
>NW_016170069.1:0-16373 GCF_001687245.7 Rhagoletis zephyria
GGAGAAACGACTGGCGTACTTTGCTGAACTCGGCCAAAATCGCTTAAGCCGTTACAGCGCCAAAAAAGAAGAAGAAGAAGAGCGGGAAAAATCTTCACTAATGAAAATATCAATATCCATAATATTTTTTAAAGTAACTAAAAATCACCTGTTAAGAAAAGTATCTGAGCTGCAAAACCATTAAAAACTGGTATTCTTGCATTGATCAGCTTTATCCAGCAGCAGCCTTCGACTCTGCGGGGTCTGTGCGACCTTATATGAAATTCTATGCACACAGTTTTAAAGCTTTAAGTTTAAGGAAAAGATAAAAAATTATATTCAGTACATGCGCCGGGTATATGAAATTCGGTTTCGCCCGAACGTAGATTTCCTTACTCGTTTAACTTTCTTCTGATTAGCCAAAACTTCAGCTACTTACTCGTATTATCAACTCCTCTTAAGGCTTATTATTCGTGTACGTGCTAATAAACGGACGTATTGGGAATCTATGATACACATTTTTGCACCCACATTATTGTTGCTGGCATTTTATTGTTGAAGGCTATTAAACTTTTGTCATTATTGGAATGGCATCGACGAAACGGATAGCACGAAACTTTCTGCAAATGGGTGCTTATTAATGTGTCTTATTTGTCAAGTTTAATGTGTATAACTTCTAACCGTCAATACATTACAACTCGGTTATACATATAGAGTGAAGTTTGCGTAAGTTATAGGTCTGTTTAAGAGATTAGCTACTAAGTTGAAATTTAAACAAATAAGCGTACAATATTGATTTTCGCAGCTTCTTTTCTTAAATAAAATATTAAGTATAATCTGTTGTTTCTAAAGATTCTCGTATTATAAAATCTCAGCTCTTTCAATAGGAACAAATTTTAATGGCAACGAACAGTGGTTCCAAATTCAATTTCAATGCAAATTAAATGAAATTCTTAACATAAATATATAAGTATGTATGTAGATACCAAAAGCCAAACAAAAAAACATATCATTACCTTAGGACCGGTTACTCAATCTCTGGTTAACACTAATCTGCGGTTAAACATCGTTATCGATCTTACCGACACCGTGCCATATGCATAGAGTCGAAGGTGTCGATAACGATGTTTAACCGCTGATTAGTGTTAACGAGACATTGAGTAACCCGCACTTAAGAGTAAAAGTTGCTAAGTTCAATTTTTATGAAAACTCATATTTTGACAAAAATAAGAGGAAAATTAAATTAAAAATGCATTTTTGGAAAAATATTAAGGTACTTCTATTATTTTTTTTATAGCTTATATTCAATAGAAGGCACAATTGTTAAGTCCAAAATATTCACGCAAAATCCGATAAGGCCAAATTAATACGAAATCCTTTAATAAAGATGGAATCATCCTGACTAGTATGGAGTATTGATTTGCTTTACCAACGCAAAACTTTGTATTCAAAGTTCGAGAAAAAACATTTCAAATAAATGGAGTGTAATGTTTCGTCTATAACTTTTGTAGAAAAATTCGACAAAGTTTCTGAACAACAACAAACTTTCTACTCATAATTCTTAGAAAAATTCCATGTAAGCAATTTTTTAGTATATCACGTAGTAACTTTCCCTGTCCTTAGTATTTGAGCGTAGAGGGCACTCAGAAGGTAAGAGAGATAACGCCACAAGAGTTCATGTTGATTTTTGAAGTTATTGTTAATTATTTGCTTCCATACAAAAAAAAGTAAGTGCGCCTGGGCCACACTGTAGAAGTGAAACTTAAGTTACATATAATAATTTGGGTCATAATCAATATACCGAGGGCTTATATTCAATACAACCTACCTGTAATTTTCGGAAAAACTACTTTACGATGTTGAACCCATCTGGGGCTTAGCTGTCATCACTAATGTCAATTTGAACTATGCAATTCAATACCAAATTTTTCTAACAGACGATATATTTACATATATGGTCAGTATCAATGTCATCGTCTTAGGACAATTTCAATAATAAATATCAATAGCAATATCGATAAATATCAATAGCAATATCTATATATATCGACAACAAAATCTGTAAAAATATCAATAACAAAATCTATAAAAAATATCGATAAAAGTATCGATAACAAAATCGATAAATATCGATAACAAAATGAAAAATTAACGATAAAAAATCGATAAATATCGAAAACAAAATCGATAAAAATATCGATTATTTTATCGATAAGTTTCGAGAGTCCGGAAAATCTCTAAAATCCAAAAATAGTTCCCAAATTGAGTCTCTGTGTCTCTCTCTATATCCCCTCCTCTTCAATTACCTTTATTTTAATCTTTCTTCCCCGATCTTCATCTTTACTTTTATCGATATCCTCATCCTCATCTTGGTCTTTACTTTTATGTTTATCAGTTTCCTCATCTACATACATATTCCCCTTCACTTTTGCCCTTACATATATAAGTGAAATGTTTAAATTTACCTTGGTCTTCATTTTTGCCTTTCATTCTTGTATTTGTCTTTTTCTAAGTGTTATTGTTTAACCTTTTATTAGCAAATTGTTGTTAAATTAATACCATATGCATACACAAAAGAAGCACTTATTTCAGCCCCAACCATTTCCGTTGCATCATTTCCGTTGCACTATTTTCGTGTGGAATTTCCGTTGAATTTGCCAATTTACTCCCAACCAACCAACCGCCGCTAAAGAAGTTTCACTTCAAAAAAAATTATAGCACAATAAATATCGAATAAATTGTGTGACACCGTCAGTAAAAAATAAAAACGGGATCTTTTCGCAGTACATAATTAGCAGTTTTTTGTCTGAGAAAGTTACGAGCGTTACTCATACGCCATGACCAACCAAGCTGCAGTTTTGTACTTTTACCAATGAATACCTGCTAAGTTCCCAACTAATTGATGTTGACAACTACAAGCGCAAACTTAATGCAATTAACCGTTTAAGTGTATTTTGTTACCACTGTTGGTTGGAAACGAAATTGAGTTTAAAATGCGGTGAAATCTTATGAACTGGCATGAAAAGTCAGACCAATGATGAATATTCCCAGGGGGTTTGTTCTCCGGGAATTTGTTTCGCCCGAGAAAGAAATCATCCAATAATTACCTCCTAGGAAAATTAGGAAAACAGCTTTTTGAAACTTTTTTGACGGCTCAACGCCGGCATTTAATATAAAAAATCCTCAGGGAATTTTATTCATGATAGGAGGAAAGGAAAAAAGAGAAAACTCTCAGGGAGTTTCACTTCAGAATCGGCCTGGGTATGTATTTATGACTGACTGAGAGGATGTGGTACAAAGAAGGTTGATCGGCTAATCGGTGACAACTTTTTTCAAATAAATAATTAAATGCTTTCAGTACTTCCAGATATTATTTTAAAATGTGCATTTTGGAAGATGGAAGAAAATGTGCAACACCCTCGACAAGAACAAATCTCAAAAGTCAATGGTGTTTTGCAGCGACTTCAGACTTTCCCTTAATTGTACTAAAATTTTATATTAACTGCATATCCCAAAGAATTTTTAAAAGTAGAAAAAAGTGTGAAATTTTGGGGAAAGTTTACTGATTCTTACAAAGTTACAAACTTTAAGTTCTATGAATTTTGTTGTAGTGTGAACAATATTATTAAGAAAATTATAACACTTAAACAAAACAAAATATTAAAAAACAATATAAAAATTGTACTATAGAGTATTTTCACTGACAGTCTCCGAAGAGTGAAAAGCTTGCTAGGAAAAGCCGTTTTATGGCACAAATACATTCGAAGAAATTTGATAGGCAACTTGAACATAAGATTGATAGGCAGCTTGAACATAAGATTGTCCCACTTTTACCAGTCATTTACACCAACCAACTAACATTTTCTGCTGGGTCTTCTTTTGAGTAACAAAAATATTCTCCCTTCCTCCGGCGTTGTCACTATGTCTGGCACAGATGTCCGCGACATCGCATCGCTAACTTAGTTGGACTCTATGTGGCACATTGAAATATGTAATAAATATGATTTAAGTAATTGCCAAATGGGAAGCTAAGCAACGTGCTGAAGTACAAAAAGCAACATTCCTGCCAACGAAAGCAGATTAATTACAAATTTCCAATTCAATTGCACCAACAGCTTCTCTGAAAATGCCTGCAGGCAACAAAAACACATAGATATGGTATTCGATTTTACGCTATTTTATACCCAAGCAACCGGAAACAGTTGAAATATTCCAACAGCAGTGTGAGCTACAGTAAAAGCTGAAGCCGCGTTTAATTAGAAGCAATTTTCATTTGATTTCATTTATGTAATTATATCCGCAGGTTATATATTTATTGCATGGAATTCCCAGCCAAAGAGTTTGCGCTGCTTTCACGCTGTTTAGTGTTGGTGTGCGTGTGTGTCTATGAGTGCATATGTTTGAATGTGTTGCTTGTTCATATAAACAGCGATTTGAGTTTAATTGCGAAACGCCGCAAGCCCCATTTACAATTTACGCTAATTTTGTTTCAGCTAAGAGAAGGCTAATAAAAGGACACGATTACATAGATAAATACGTATTTACAATAATAAAACAAAAATACTGCTTGGAGAGGCAAACGCTATTATACACAAGCAGTCTTATATCATTCATTATTGATGTTAAGCAAATCAATCTTTCAAACTGGTTTCCGGCGATTAGTACCACAATTCTTTCACGTCTTATCCAGCTCAATTAGGGAATAAAATGGAAGATATGGCTCAGTTCTTCAAGCTTTAAAGGAAACTGATGCATATAACCGAGCATGATAGTTTGTTATACCTACGGTGACCATCCGTCCTGTAATAAACGGGACAGTCCTCTCTTTGGACCCATTGTCCTGGTAATTTATTTACTTTATACGGGACGCCAAATGTTCTGTGTTTTTTTTTTTTATGTCCTGTATTTGTCCCGTATTCGGTGTTTCGACGCCTTAACAGCTCATTAAAAAGTCATGCCTATGAACGAGTTTTAAGTGATGTTGGTATATGATCGTAATTTCTTTATAAACAGTTATTATTATTATTTTCTAATACATACNATGTCCTGTATTTGTCCCGTATTCGGTGTTCCGACGCCTTAACAGCTCATTAAAAAGTCATGCCTATGAACGAGTTTTAAGTGATGTTGGTATATGATCGTAATTTCTTTATAAACAGTTATTATTATTATTTTCTAATACATACATACATACATATACTGACCAAAATAGAAATTAGGACTCAACATTTTAGTAAGCTTTGGCTATTTTTCCTTAGTTTATTTAATGTTTATTAATTATTTTATGAAAGTAAAGCTCTTTNAGTGACCAAAATAGAAATTAGGACTCGACATTTTAGTAAGTTTTTGCTATTTTTCCTTAGTTTATTTAATGTTTATTAATTATTTTATGAAAGTAAAGCTCTTTTCCTAACAAAACCATATGATACCAAATTTCGAACATTGTGCAAAAAATTATAAAAATTAATTCTGAAATCTTTCGCCAAAATTTCAAACTTTTTAATTAGAATCTTTAGAAAAAAATTTGGTTTGCAGCTTTGTAACTCATTAATATTGAGTATAATAAAGTGCGAGTGGAAAGTGCTGCTCATTTGCTTCTCTTTAAAAAAAAAAAATGGTTGAACATACTTTGTATGAAAAAATGCGTAACACCGCCAACAAAAAAAATTTACAAAAATTAGTGGTAAGCCCTGCCGACTTAAAATTGCACTTTATTATATTTACGGGGTAAGCAGCAGATGTGGACATTAAGGCCCGTTTGTACGTGACGAGTTAACTCTTAAGCGGCAGTTAACTATACGGGTTCAACAAAAAAATTGAGAGTTTCTCTGCGACTGACAAGTGTAGGAAGGTTAATAAGTTTTAAACGACTCGTTTCGGAATTGTTTTAGAAATAATCCTATCTTGCCTAAGTAAATTTGATATCTTTAATTCCTAAAAACTGAACTTTATTCCAGAATCGATCTAACTAACGTTGTAATCAGGGTCTTAGTGATATAAGCACGATATTGCTTTCATATGTAGATGACATTTATATCGTCGTTCTAAACGCCGATGCCGTAAGCACAGTATTTTCTAGCTTATGGAAGAAAGCAGTAGAGGTTGATCTGGAGGTGAACTAGGAGAAGTCAAGGTACCTTCTAGCAAAACAGAACGATAGTATTCGTGTATTGGCACACACAGGCCACTGTTTACAGACTCAGTTTAAAGTAATAAAAGACTATGCCTACCTAGGATTTACCATCAAAAGCAACAACTATAGAAAATAAGAGCAAAGGCTGAGTCCGATAAGAACAGATGCTAAATTGAAAATCTTAGTCCTCCTTTGACGAACCAAAATCACGCTCTATAAATCTCTGATCTGGTCGAAATATGGAAGAAGCTGGCTTAGGGGATCCATAATTTTTGGCATTCTTCTACGCTTGTGTACACTGATGCGGATTCTGGATACAAATCCTCAAAGTTCAAAATGGCGTATTCTCTAAAGTGGAAAAATTAAAACAAAATCGATAAATCCTATTAAAACCTAATAAATACTTAGCAATTTTTAAAGTCGTTGAATAGTACTTATCTTAATCTAAACGGGGTTAGATCGCCGAAACAACAGCCTTTGGTAGGAAAAAACCCGAATCATTCCGATACATTGTGCGAAAAGCTATGAAATTAATAATTACTCGATTTATAAAATTTATAATGCATTTACGATTAATCCGAATGACTTCAAAAGTCTATGAAAACAAAACGAAGCAAGATATGGGAGTGTGTGAGTTCCCGTGATGACGCAGAAATATTGACGCTAAAGTCTGCTGTATAGAAAATGACATTTTAGTTAAAGCTTTCGAAGTAATCACATTGCAAATTGAGGTGAATTAACAAAATGTGAAAAAATATAAAAAATAAGCTGACCAAAAAGTAGGTACCTACAATTTTATTATGAAAATCAAAAATATTATCGAGTTGCAAATTTTGGAAGAGGTTTTGATGTGAAAATTTTATTGTTTTTTTCTTTTGCACGCTTTGTAAATTTTTTTATCATTTTTCGTTGTTTACAGTATTTTATATAGTTTTTTTTACTGTCTTTGACTAATTTTCTTTGTATAGTAATCTATCGCTGCAAAATATCTTAGACATCCTAGAAGATCTTCGTTCAGAGAATGTATGTGGATAAAATTATTTCAAAACAATAAAAAGCTCTTACGAACACATTTAAAAGGCGCAGGCAAATTTTACCATAAATGATACCATTTGTTGCACTCAAATCGGCATTTTATTTGTAGTTGCGTATTAGTGACATTTTTTTTTGGTTGCCATGGCGTATGATGAACGCGATAATGCGCGACCTTTACCAACTATAATAAAGTTTTGAGACGTTGCCATTGTCATACGTAGTGACTGCGTCAAAGTGTATTTTACCGATTCTGAATGTCAAAAATTTAAATCTCTAAATTTTGGTTGTTGGTGTCAAACGATTTGGCATTTGCCCAAAATCTGATGTAAATCGTTCCCAATTCCAATTGGGAAAAAAATTTCGGGAAATATACCAAATTTTTGTTTGTATTGTCCTTTTTCAAAATTTATTAAAATATCAAACGTCATTTGAAATTTTGTTTATTTTTTATACCTGACTAAATTATTATTTTCCACATAATAGGTTCAGGCAAAGTCATTTCCACACCACCGCTAAGTAAAGTTTTTGTTACTAGGGAATTGAACGCAACAATCGCCTGGTGTAAACGGCCTTTCAACTAATCGCTTTCAATGAAGTTGGTCGCCTGCCTATTTTCGTTCAACTTGTTTTTGGTTTTCTCAAGCCGGACACAGCTAGAGCTTATCTTCACCAGAAATTGTTGAAAAATAGCGAAAACCGTAACAAGGTACCAAGTGGTTTATTTTAATTGTTTATGGAACGTTCCACGTCAACCGGTACAGTACGATGGCCAAACTTCAATGACATGGATTAGAAAGCATTGCCACCATATTGTGTCCGCCATTTTGAATTTTTCCAATCTGACTTCAGATTGTTAACCAGCAACTTCAAAACCCTTCGCAGAAAATGTTTCTATCGAATCGTTTTCATATTTTTTGGTCGCCATTTTGGATTCGCCATTATGCATTTTTGAATACAAACTCTAAGTTCGTAATCAGCGATCTCAAAAACTTACGAACTTGCTGGTACTTTTTTTAGTGTTGGGTTTTCCAGTGGCACAAAATATGTAAAGCAAAATCTAATTTATGGCTAGTTTAGACGACTTAGTCAGTTTTTCAATGGGGGACATCTTGGCGATCATTCGGGGACCTTAATCTTTGTAGGCCTTCCCGTAGAATTTTGATTGACGTGGAACGTCCAATAAACAATTAAAATGCGAAAATGTGGAAAATTAAATTCTCTACAAATTTGCATCCAAAACCCAAAAACCTACTTATATAAATCCAAGATGGCGGAATCTTCACATATCAAATTTACAAGCTAGACTATGAAGCCATAATATACGTGTAAAATAGAAGTAAACTGCTTCCAAAGTTTCGAACTAAAATTTTTTTTTGGTCCTACCAATTTGATCTAAAGTTACTGGGCTATATCTTGCAAAAGTTCCAAAAATATTTTTTTTTATTTTCAAAAATTGCAGACAGATGAATTTGATCAGCTATTTTTCGATAGAATATTATTTTGGTATGTAGATTAAGTGTAAATCGCTTCATTTCAATCTAATCAGGGATTGCATGTACAAATTTGTTCAAAAATATCCACAAGAGTCTAATTTATGTACTTATATCAAAAAATGAAGATATAATATGGTTGTTAGCTACTGCTCCCTAAAAGCTTCAACGTTTACAGTATGCTAAAAGCATAGTACTCACCTATGTATATACTTGTGTTGCTGTACACGTATAAATCTATGGTTTATGACTTCGATTATCACAAAGTTTTAAGCTTTTTGTGCACTGAATTTAGTAGGTACAGTACGAAAAAAAAATCTAAAGCTCACACGAACTATAAAATTTTGACGCAAGAGTGTAAGGTAAACTGTGAAGTAAACTGCTGCGTCCAAATTTCCGAACTACAATTTTTTCTGTTCATGCCGGTTTTATGTAAAATTACTAGGCTATTATTTTTTAAAAATTTTTTTTTTTCCCCCCCCCCCCCCCAAGATTGTAGACGAATGATTTTGATCAGCTATTTTCCGATACAATATTATTTTGGTGATGTGGATTAAATGAGAATCGGCTTGCTACCTTATTTAACTTGGAAAAGGCAGAATATACATTGCGTTTTTTGTTGGCGATGATGTAGATATCATCGAGGATTTGGCAGAGGCTATTGCTACACCTAATCAACTTCTCACCTCAATTCGCACCTTCTTGCACCCTTTGAATCGTGGCGCTGTAGTCGGTAAAAAATATTATTCGTCTAAATCTGGTTGATTACTTGCACCCTTCCACCTCTCGCAGAATATTTTTCATAACTCGCTCTTCGCTCTTTTAATTTCAGAGTTGAATAGCTGATTTAATAAGGTACCAAGGCAGAACAAGATCTACTTCTACGGGGGGCTAAGCCCCACCACCAGCATGGTTTACCTCTACTCTTCCGTAATCCCAGTGGACACGTGCTCTCTAGGGTGTTGCTGCATGCAGTACTAAACACTTCAACTAGCCCCACCAACGCCTCCTCAGAAATCTCAGAGTTCTTATTTGGCGCACCAGAAGAAGCCAAGCGAAGATTTCTTGCGATCAGCTCCCAATTCGTAGCCCACACATTCCTGTAGGGTCTAATAGGAATGTTAGTTGAAAAAAGTATCAAACGCTTCAAATAAAAGTAACGAAAATTTATTTTGCACTAAATAAATGGCTGTGTGTATGTATGTTTGTATTTCCACAATTGAAACAAAAACACAACAGTTCTATATATATTTATATGGCTATATAGAAATCTTAACAATACAATTTACATACATACATACATACATAATTTTTGATTTTTTTTTTTTGCAGTTTGGTTTCTTGTTACATACACAATACATTGCTAATACATATGTATGTATGTACTTGTAATTATAAAATTATTAATTTTTAATATTGACCTTTTTTGTAGGTTTTTTTTTGCTATTCTGTATTGCTCATACGTACGTATTTTTATTTGAACAATTATATTGTTGCTCATTATTTGTTCCCCTATTTTATTTTTCCACAATTTTTGGCAAACTGCAATGTAAGGGACGTCATTCGGAAAATACTTAAATATCTATATTCTAAAAAAACCCGACACTCTATGAGTAATATTACTTATTAATCATAGTAGGATGTACTATGTAACGACTTCAAATTAAATATAGTAGTTATGGAAGTATATATTTGTGTATGTATATGCATACATACATATACATATCTAAGTTAATAAATCGATTTTATAATTGAAAAACTTGGCATCTTTGCTGTGTACATACTTTTGCGCTAGTCAACTTCTCCAATACATGCATTTATCATCTATCTTTGTTTTTTTTTTTTAATTAAATTATTTTTACCTACGTTTTCACTTTACATCACATACAGATGTCCTTCCAAATACAAGCATATGAAATATTCAAATTTAATGAGTTTCCATACAATTCCATTGCTAAAGTCTATCAGCCTATTTTTCGTGCCTGCATTTCGAAAATTCGCTATGCGTATTCGCTGTTTCTAAAACTTGTATATTTATTATTCATACAACATTCAAGTCTTATATACATATACAATTACAATTGTATATGTATATGTTTGTATGCACTAGATATTATCGTTAAATATTTTTTCAGTAATTTTAGAATTTGCTTATAATAACTGCAACATTTCTATGATATAACAATTTTCTATTTCGTTTTTAACTTGGTATTTGGGTTTCTTGCGCAACTTTTTTTTGGCTCAAAACTTTTCAGTTATAATATTTTGTTATTGATTTCAATTAATAAATTTATTTGTATTGAAACTTAAAGCCAGTTCCGTCTCAAAATCGCTACAAAACTTACCTAAACGCGCATGTGTATGTTTATATGTATTTAAAGGTATCGGAGTATATATTTAAAAGTCATAAATTTAAGTTCTAGATAAGCTAATTTAAATGTCACAAACTGAACAAATACATATCGTCTGAAAAAATTGTATGAAGGTGGGAGCACACTATTGTCACACCATTTTTGATTTGGATCTAAGTATTGGCGCAACTATTTCGTTAACAGTCTCACATGATTGCACTATGGGTAATTTGACCGATTTTTGTGGCGAAAAATAATTATAACCAAGAAAGTAGATTGTATAAGATAACATGACTTTTCGTTGCTTGTCACATTTTTGCAAAAAATTCTTAACACTTGACGACCGATGGGTCTAAAAAGGTCACTTTTAAGTTATGGTTTTATTGGTAAAGTTTGAGTTCTTTTTTGTTTTGCAAAATGTTTGTATTAAAGAAAAAAAATGTCACTTAATTTTAAATAATTGTGGCTATTTTTTAAAAATATTCACAAATTATATTAATTTAAATTAAACACCTGCAAGGTATGAATTTTCCAATTTCTTTGCTGAGCATTTAAAAGAATCAGCCTTTGCACAAACAGAATTGTAAACAGCCTTTTGTTGCCTCTCCTTATTGAGTTCTTCTCAAAAAATGGTAAATATTTCACTACTGAGAGTATCCTACCAACAAAAAAATATTTTCTCACGAACTGTCAACCTGAGGTTGACGAATTAAACTCAAAACTCTTTATTTTACACGTTTTTAATCATCTAAACACGGCCAATGTTTTAATAGCTTTAACAAATTTCATTTTTAGATATAAGATACTAATTAAAGGTTATGTCAGATGTATGTATTTGGCTCTGCGAAAGCGTACCACCTTTCCGATAAAAAAAAAGAAAACAAACGAAATCGGTTAACGTGGTCCAAAGTTATGAGGTAACATACATCAAATAAAAAAAAAATATATATGAGGTAACATACATAAAATAAAAACAAGTAATTTTTAAGCGACTTCAATTTTCATATCAAAAAAATAAAAAATATATATAGAAAGTTTTTTGTTTTGTAGGTACTAAAAAGGATGTTTTCCACAAACACTGATCAAACTACCTACAGTGGATTCGTACAAGACCTGAAAACATAATTTGAAAGAAAAGTTTTTAATGATTGGAACCGATCACACGCCAAATTTTAGTACAATAGGCGTTCAATCAATTTTCAAAAATCTGAAACAGCTTTTTTGACTTTTGACTGAAAGATATTGAAAAGCTGAATTGCAACTTATTTATTAAAATTTTGAGTGTGTTTAATTATTTGCAAAACATTTTGTTTATCTTTTAGCTATTTAAAACTGCAAAACAAACTAAATCAATAAATATTGGCATTATACTTATATTTACTATTAAATATTATATTATATTAAATATCTACTCATTTACATAATTATAATTTAAAAAAAGAGCTTTTATCGCAAGCTCGCACGCTTAAACTATCAACGTTAAGTCTGCAACAATTTGTTGTTATTGTACTGAATTATATTTACTGAAATTTGTTATTTATAAGCGTTAAACACATTATGAGTTAATCACTGAAATAAAGAAGGCACAATTGACAATGTTGAAATTAAAAAACAAAACAAAAAACGTACATATATTGCGATCGTTTTATTAAAAGTTAATTAACATTACCTAAAATCAGTCACTATAAATATACTTATATGTATATCTGTATGTAGAACAGTTCGTATGAAAATCATATTAAACTAATTTTTCGTTATATGTACTATGTACAAAAATTGCTTTCGTTTCTACTTATACATGGGCTAGAAGTGCAATTAAGCATTGCAATGCAAACACTTTACCTATAGGCTGTAAAATTACGAGCTTGAAATCTAATTTCCCGTGGAAACACCCGAAAAGTACTTTTTAACAAAATAGAAAAATCAATTTCGAAAAAAGAACTTTCAAAGTGCAACTTCAGCTAAGTCATTTGCGAAAATTAATTTCCACTTGCTCGTGCTGCTTTAGAATTTTTAACATTTGCTGAAAGTGTGGTCAACCAATTAATTGCTGATGAATTTGAGTTGAATAATAAAAATTACTTTTGAGTAAAATTTTATATATGTATGTATTGCTTCTCGGAAATTAAAGACAACTTTATACACGCTTTTGCAATTACTTTACGCAATTCTTGAGTTACACAAACTTTTCGAAACTATTTGCATTACCACGTGTAACTGATACTTTACCATATATCACGATAATCAGTCACTTTTTCACGAAAAAGAAAATATTTTCATAAATACGTGGCAGCCAGATGGTTGAATAGATTGACTTCGTCTCACACTTTCATACATGCTGTGCCTAATTGTACACCACAATAAATTGCGAAAATTTTATTTTTCAAAAAAAAGTGAAAGGCTTTCGTGATATATGTATGATTTTTGGAGTTTAAACTCGTTTAGCGAATGATTCACACCGAAAACATAAAGTTTGCGTATATTCATATATCGTCATCAGCAAAGAAAAAGATCATATGACACATGCTTTGAGAAATACATACATACAACCACCTACCGAAATTCGAAGCTATATCTTCGATTAACAGATTAATTGGCGTCTTTATACTGTGTTCACATTACTGCGTAAACTACTTACTTTCTTTCAAATTACTTTCCATCAATCAAGTGCTTTCACATTTGGTTTCACTGGGGACATTTCAGTAGCAGTTTGGGCATAGTACTGCAGTGGAATTTTGGCAATCGCTACTCTAAATCTTCGTCGCCAAATTCTCTAAAAGAAAATCAGTTAGGCCTTAAAGTATGAAATATGAAAAGGTAACATAAGCAATGTGTAATAAGCCAAACCTGACAATATAAGGGGCGCGTAACTAGATGTTGCATCTTCACAATAACTGATCGTTGCATACTTTTAGCCGCTGCCTTATATGTTTCCTAAACATTCACGCGAAAATTAAATGATGCATCGATTTCACTTGCTATATAACAAGTTATCTAATTTTCACTTTATTCATTAACAGACTTTATATGGCTGGTCAGCTCTATCAGAACAGTTCTGTAAAATTTTAAATTTGTAAAATTGCTGCTATTTGCAGTAATGATGATGAGTAATGGATTTGAGTATTGGCCGCAATGCTGATAGAAATTGATTATGCGGTGTTTACATGAGGCGACTTTTAGTTGAAAGCAGCATTCGTCTGATATGAACGGGCTTTCAACCAATTACTTCCAACGAAGTTGATCGGCAGCCAACTTTTGATTCAACTAATTGCCTCTAAAATCACGTGTAAAAATGCCTGTAAGCTCAGTCCATGATGTTTAGAAAACAAAAGTGACAGATCCAGCAGAACCTCTATCTTATTCTTGGTGAATTTGACAGAATCAACTGGACCTAATCAGGACTATTTCATGACCAATTCGGGACTTGTTCGGGATCATTTCCGGACCATTTTGAGACTAGTTCCTTACATTTCCTTAATAATTTCGGACAGGTCCAGGACTATTTCGGGTCTAGTTCAAGACTAATTTAGAACTATTTAGGTGTACTTAGTCGGGACTGTTTCAATACTTATTCGATATCACTTTAGGACAGGTTCACGACTCAAGTACAATTTGGAACTAGTTCGGCGTAGTTCCAAAGTGGGTATTCTGAAAGTCTTGCACGTTGCATGGATTGCACGAAATGCAAAAATACTCTTCCAAATTCGGAAGAGTACGAGAGCACCCCATTGCAAAATGGTAGCATGCATAGGTAGCTAGAAGCGAAATTCTGTATCAACTACAATAACAAGATACAGAAAAAAATGAAGTGAGCAAGATGAGAGGATTGAGAGAAATATGTAGCAATTCCAACAACAAAACAGCTAGCATAGAGTCGCATTTATCTTGCTATGCTTTTTTGCAAAATATGCAAACTTTGCAGCGATAGAAAATGCCGTTTGCCATATATTTTGTTTTAGTATGTTGGCGAGTTATGCAATTCGGTCAATCCGTGCTATGTTCATTGGCTTTGCAAGCTTTCGAGAATACCCCTATTGTTTAACCTATTTATGTTTGTAACTAAATCGCCTAATGCTTTACCAAGCCGTACACGGATGTTTACGCATCAAATTTTATGAGTTCCTGGTACCCACACCTTTTTCTTGTATTCTCTATTTATGCTTTAAAAGGAGATGAACAAAACTAGAATTTGCTTGCAAGAGCTGGCCGATTCCATTTTTTTTCTCCCTCTGCGCATCAGTATGGTTAAGATTTTTGAAGATGAACTTGATTGGTGCACCCTTTCAGGCAACTTATGGGTGTATGTAGCTTGGAAGGTGCTCATAACCCTTAGCTTAATCTCTTTATTCCATGAACAAAAGCTTCATTAATCCGAAAATCCCTCCAAAATGATGCTTACTTAACCTCAACCGTGAGTTGGTTTGCGCCGAGACCAAAAATCAAACTTTTTTCTTTGTGAACCTTATTACGATCAAACCTTTTTTCTCCTGGATCTTGGAACAATTTTGCATAGAAGACTAAAGTCCTGAATCGAACGCTCTAAGATTTTCACACATTTTAGACTATTATTCAACAGTGTGAATCACCCTTTTTATCTATACATAAATATGTATCTTATGAGTTTACTACTAAATTTATTGATCTTAAGTAGAAAGCTATTTTGTTGTAGTACAATTAAAACTTATTTCTAATTCGATTGGTGCATTCCTGCAATTTCTTGTCGCCGCTGGTTCTCGAGGATAACGACGAGGCGGTATGCGTGCTGCTGGTACGATTTCGTTTTGAGTAATAGCAGAAGATACAGAAACCATTCTGCGGTGTTGTACATCAAATGTTTGTAGGGCTGCGTGATGCCGACGAGGTACGATAGCGCGAATTCGATCTATAATTCAAAGAAAATCGATAGAAGTACAAAAATTTTATCTTTTTTTTTTAATTAGAAAAGTAAAAATAAAATGAGGAACCTCTCTAAATGAGAGCAGTTGGACATGCAATTTCATGAGGTATTTAACAAATAATTTCCCTCCTACCTCGAAATGCCCGTTGTGTAGTCTCTGACCGGAGTTCGCGCTTCGCGCCTATAACTACTAGCGCCAGCTGTCGATGAGGAAGAGGTCGTTGGGTCAAGCAGTGACATGGTGCGATGGTCGTATGTGCGTATAGGTCGACGACCAACCGTCGCATAACCATCCAATGTGGAATTGGTGAGCGTTGCACTACTTGGCAGTGTTCCATTGAATGTGTATGAGGAACGTCTTTTCGGGCTGTAGGTATTATAGTAGTTTGCGCTGGCGCCCGCACCTACACCAGCACCCAAACTTACGCCACTTATGGCAGACGTGCCTTTACTCTCGTAAGGGCTTGAACTCGCTGAGGATTTGTAGC
>NW_016170070.1:0-1418 GCF_001687245.7 Rhagoletis zephyria
TTATTGTGCTTGCCACATAAAAGCAAAACGTTGAAAATTATTGAAATCGGACTAAAATTTAGGCCGCTTATCATATAACGGTAAATTTCAGAAATGCTTGGAACTGCAATATTTCGAAATTTAAGGACGCTAATTTACTCAAAATTGATACACCCCGGCTTACCATCTAGCGGTAGGTTTCGGAAAGGTGAAAATCATATACTTAATATTTGCGCCGGGTATTTAATGTTCGGCTTCGCCCGATCTTAGACTCTCTTACTTGTTGAAATTCGTTTTGGTTCGACATTCTGCTACTTCATAATTCTTTCATTCTCATGTAGTCCATCTTCCATTTTTTACATTCCATTGCCGTTCGCATCATCGAACGTGCCTGTCAAACACTGCCGCCTTCATGCTTTTCAGTTTGGTAGGCACGTCCGCTGTTAGAAGGGAATAGACAAAAAGGGGCATAGGATTCCATACTTGTAAGTATATACGATGATTTGAACATAATTTCCTTGATTGATATATCGAAATTTTTTCAGCCTATAACCATCTTGGGACGTCTGAAGCAGGTGTCCAAAATTTCAAAATAATCAGTTCGGCCGTTCTCGAGCTTTGCGAACACATAAAAAACGTCTTTCAAAATATATATTATTATAGATTATAGATTATATTATTATGATTTTTAATATGAGTGTCAGACGAAAGAGGTTCAAAAAGGTTGCCAACTGTTTAAAAGGTTAAATTCAAACTATTTAATAATTTAAATGAATTAATACAGTATAGGTATCAATCGAAATCTCAAATTGAGTTCAGGGAATAACTTAATAGAAAAAGTATGGCAAGTGAGAAGTTTAGGAAAGTTTTTGTTTGAAAATTTTTTGAAGATGGTTAAACAAATTTGAAGCCTACTGTTTTTTAATTGAGTTTTCTTGAAATAAATTTTACTCAATATAGCACGAAGAAATTTCATACACTCAGCGAAGCGGGTGGGGGAGATCTAGTTTCACATAACTAACAAGTAAGAAAGTCTAAGTTCGGGCGAAGCCGAACATTAAATACCCGGCGCAAGTATTAAATATATGTTTTTTCACCTTTCCGAAACCTTCCGCTAGATGGTAAGCCGCGGTGTATCAATTTTGAGTAAATTGGCGTCCTTCAATTTCGAAATATTGAAGTTTCAAGCATTTCTGAAATTTGCCGTTATATGATAAGCGGCCTCAATTTTATTCCGATTTCAATAATTTTCAACATTTCGCTTTCATGTGGCAAGCACACTAACCATACCCAGTTTGGTACAAATTGGTAGAACGGTTACCGAGATACATATATGTGATCATAAGTGGGCGCTGCCACGCCCATTTTCCAAAATTTTACCATAAACGTATTTCTTGGTAAAGAATTGTTGCAAGCATCAATTTTGAATAAATTAGCTT
>NW_016170070.1:13037-16373 GCF_001687245.7 Rhagoletis zephyria
TTACGCACTTATTTTTCAACAAAAAAAAAATATATACTACAATCAACCATAAACGATTCAAGACCAGAATTCGTTAAAACTGAAGCTGTAGCTGTAAAATAATTTATATAATTTTTTTAAAAACGCCATACGCACTTATTTTACAACTAAAAAAGAAAAAATTAAAACTACAATCAACTACAAACGCTTCTATACCAGAATTCATTAAAATTTAAGCTTTAGCTGTAAAATACTTCATATATGTTAATAAAAAAAACGCATTACGCACTCATTTTTCAACTAAAAAAAACTTTATACTACAATCAACCACAAACGATTCTCGACCAGAAGTCGTTAAAATTGAAACTGTAGTTGTAAAAAACTTAATATAATTTTTTTTAAAACGCCATTCGCACTAAGTTTACAACTAAAAAAAATAGAACTACAATCAACTACAAACGATTCCAGACTACAATTTATTAAAGTTCCAGCTGTAGCTGTAAAAAACTTCATATAAATTTTTTTCAAAACGCATAACGCACTTATTTTTCAACAATCAACTACAAACGATTTTAGACCAGAATTCAGTAAAATTGAAGCTGTAGCTGCAAAAAAGTTCATATAAATTAAGAAAAATGCATTATGCACTTACTTTTAACTAAAAAAAAAAAATGTTTAGCTACAATCAGCCACAAACGATTCTAGACCAGAATTCATTAAAATTTAAACCGTAGCTGTAAAAAACTTCATATAAATTTAAAAAAACGCATTACGCACTTATTTTTCAACTAAAAAAAAAATAAAACTACAGTCAACTAAAAACGATTCTAGACCAGAATTCATTAAAATTAAAGCTGTAGCTGTAAAAAACTTCATATAAATTAAAAAAAACGCATTACGCACTTATTTTTCAACAACTACAAACGATTCTAGACCACAATTAATTAAAATTGAAGCTGTAGTTGTAAAAAACGTCTTGTATATTTTTAAAAAAATGCAATACGCTCTTATTTTTCAACAAAAAAATGTTTAAACTATAATAAACTACAAACGATTCTAGACCAGAAATCATTAAAATTGAAGATGTAGCTGTAAAAAACTTCATACAAATCTAAAAAAAAACACATTACGCACTTATTTTTCAACTAAAAAAAAATTAAAATTATAATAACAATGTGGGTATCACTTAAAAGGAAAAATTTTGTAGAATAGAAAAAAAATAATTTTTGGGTGCACCAGGACAAATAAGTATTGCAAATGTTTTTTTAAAACTTAATCCTTGAATATCCTTGGAAATTTCGAATATTTATTTTTGAAAAAATTTCGTGCTTCTTACCTTATTTGTTTTAGATAAACAAATTTTACACTTCTCTTTATAAGATATTGATAGTTACAATATATGTACATAAATAAAATTTAAAAAAACATTTTAATATAAAACGCTTTTATAAATAGACTAAAAGTTAGAAAATAATATTTCTCTGTCCCATAGAATTTGTTTTGATAACTTTTGATTTTGAAATTTTAGCAAAAGTCATTATAAACCATTTATGAGATTGAAAACGAAAAACGTGGAACGTGGAGAACAGAAGACTGTGCAAGCAAAATGTTGTTTGCTCAAGTTGAGTATATACATACATATGTACTGGGTGGCGCCGAATGAGCTATATGGTTTGAATTCTTTATAACTTTTTTAATTATTATTTTTTCATTTTTTTTTCAGAAATTTGTGAAGAAGACTTGGGGAATTAATTATGAATCATTACACGATCGAACAACGTGCACAACGGTCTATTGTGTTGACACAGCGTGCATATCATCGTCATTTTAATGTGCGCATTGCACCCACAGCGTCAGCAGTAAACCATTTGATTGGAAATTTTCGTCAAAATGGGTCTGTAAGTACCCTTCCTGGTGCGGGAAGAACACCTATCGTGCACACTGCTCAAAATATTGAACGTGTATGGGAGAGCGTGCAGCGTAGTCCGTCAACATCAACAAGGAGGCGTTCGACACAACTTGGATTATCACGGCGGTCGCTGCAGAGAATTTTGACGACATTAGACTTGTTTCCATATAAAGTTCAACTTGTGCAAGAGTTGAAGACGACAGACTACCAGCAACGGCTTGAATATGCCATTCGTTTCCGTGAAAAAGCGGAGGAAAACCCAGACTTTATTCACAATTTGGTAATGAGCGATGAAGCCCATTTCCTATTAAATGGGTATGTCAACAAGCAAAACTGCAGGATGTGGGCTACGGAAAATCCAAGGGCAGTGCATCAGCGAGAATTACACCCACTTAAGTGTATTGTTTGGTGCGGTGTATCCTCCGAAAGGATAATTGGCCCATATTTTTTTGAAAATGAAAGTGGTGTCTCAATCTCTGTCAACGGTGCTGCATATCGGACGATGTTGGAAAATTTTATTTGGCCAGCTGTGGAAAACCATCCAAACTTGTGGTTTCAACAAGATGGAGCCAGAGCACATAGTGCACGTGCCTAAACGGCTTTGTTAAGGGACATACTCGGCGAACGCATTATTTCGCGCACAAGCGATTTTAACTGGCCTCCACGTTCACCAGATTTAACAGCTCCTGACAGTTTTATTTGGAGATATTTGAAAGAAAGAGTGTACGTTAACAAACCAAGAACCATTCTCCAACTCCAAACCAACATTCGAAATGAAATCATGGCCATTACACCCGAAATTCTGCGAAAAGTTATGGAAAATATGCTAAAAGGAGCACGTACGTGCGAAGCAAAAAAGGACATCACTTACAGGATATCATTTTTCAAAGCTAATTGCAAAAAATTCCCCAATAATATACTGTATTTAAAAAAAATAATTAAAATAATCGCATAAATAAAAAAGTTATAAACCATTTAAACCATAAAGCTCATTCGGCGCCACCCTGTACATACATACATATAGCAGAAGCCAGGGTTGCCACTGACTAAAAATACTTACCATCCACTAAAAAAATCGACCGTATCTGGAAAATATCTACCAATAACTTTTTTCGTTCTATTTTTTTAGTTATTTCAATAAAAAATAAANATTCGGCGCCACCCTGTACATACATACATATAGCAGAAGCCAGGGTTGCCACTGACTAAAAATACTTACCATCCACTAAAAAAATCGACCGTATCTGGAAAATATCTACCAATAACTTTTTTCGTTCTATTTTTTTAGTTATTTCAATAAAAAATAAAATTTTTCATTAAGGAACCTTTCATTTTTATACCCGAGCGCACTTGTGCACAAGGGTATATTAATTTTGTTCACATAACGGTAGTTTGTAACAGCCAAAACGAATCGAGATAGATATAGACAAATGTATACATAAATGATC
>NW_016170071.1:0-5000 GCF_001687245.7 Rhagoletis zephyria
CTGTTATATCTTGTGATTACAGATGTCCCTAGAAGCATTTTAAATAATTTAAGGACAACTCGCTTCTTACCACTTTAATCGCCAGAAGGAGAAAATGTCAATCATCAAATGAATTATCTGACTTGAAAACCTAAAACACCCAATTTCCAACACTTTTCATTAAGTTTAGCTCCAATCTTCGTGTTACAGCTCCTGTGATACTAATCGGCGTGTTATTTTGCTGGGATATTTTTTTTTAATTTTTTCTATAAGAAAAAATACCGACAATATACTTGTTTGTGCTATTTTTCGTAATTTTTTAACTTTAAAATTTCACCTGAACTGCTCCAAATTAAAAAAATCGCGGTTTAGATCGCAATACTCTTTTCTTTCGTATATCATGAAAATTATTATTAAATCCTCCTTTAGCGAGCAAAATTAAATTTTTTTGTCTGAGAAGGTCTTCTCTTCAAGACATATAAGGCGTAAAAATTTCCGTGGGTGATACTTAAAGTATTGCATTACCCGATGTTCTTTTCTGAAATTTTCTAAGCGTTTAAAATTAACAGAACCTTTTACTATAATTTTTGCCTACTATAAGCCGCTGACCTCGCAATGGATCCTCTGCCATTTCTGTCTACATATCATTTGTGTTTTAATTATTTTCATCCAATGCCGTGCGTCGGACTCAGGTCGATAATATTTGCATTTTTTCACAATTTTATTTCCAACAGATGGCCTGCAAAGCCCTGAGTGCTTGAAATCCCCAATTAATACATTTTCTGCAGTGGAAAATTCGCCTGCTTGGCCCATTATTGCTCTGTTATATTTAGTTCGAAATGTGCTTTAAATGCTTAAAAGGCTTTAAGTACAATTCGAAAAGCTTTTCTATACTCAAAAGTATACTACGAGTGCTTTTGCGAATTCAAGTGTATCAAAACAGTATCCGTTTTTTATTGTAAAGAGCATCATATTATTCAAGGTTTGTTTGTTTTTTCATCGCTTTCCTTTTAAAGTTCATTATTTTTCAAAATGAGATAAGCCCATATCTTGAGAAAACCGGTGTGCCTATTCAAGTGAATAAAGGTGTTTTTTTTTTTAATTCCAACCCTTTTAGAGTACGTACTCACTTAACCGGAAGACGTTTCTGTATACATAAATATACTATACATATGTATAAACCAAAATACATATACTTAGTGGCGACAGCCATGCGTGTGGTTATATACATAGAGGCAGTAAGTGGTGTGTTCGATGACCTTTTATAAAATTATACTCGTTTATTAAAACAAGTTGCAAACACCAGTGGTCCTTAAATAGAAATGTTCTATTTGTACCGAGTAAAAGCTTATGATAATATGACATCTACATGGATAATGAATTCCTGACATAAACTTACATAAGTATGGTAGTTGTGTGTTCGCAAACGAATAGAAAAGAGTGCCATGAGTTAATCCAAACCCGCGTTCAGTTAAAAACCCATTTAATTTTGCCACGCTCGCTAATAGACTCAATTGCCTACAAACCATGAAACATAAACTGCTATGCAAATAAATAGCTACACAAATACAAAATTTAGAAGAGTAAATACCTTACTATTTACTCGATTAAATAATAGAATGAAGAAGTAGACGGAAATGAAAGCCATGTAAAATGGGAGCATACACTGTTTTACATACATATGTATGTACACATGTATGTATATATGTAGCACAATCCTCCATAAGTGTGGGTGCAACGTAAATAATTGTTTAGCTTGGAATGGCGCATTAAACGTATACATATATGAATATGTGCATATACGCAAATATTTCTGAGCATAAATATTCGCATATGAAATTCTGATCTCGTGGGCGTGCAAGCCATGTACGAACGCATAATGATAATAGCCATAAAAGTACTTTTTAATAGGCACTGACACTAATGCAAGCCGGTGGGTAATATCATTTCATGAAACACAAATACACGTATGTAAGTATGCGCATATTTACAACAATTTTCCATAATGTGTGCTGCTAACTCCATAAAATTATTCAACTACCATTAGTAGGCTAATTTTGTTCCGGGCCCAAAATTGCTGCTGATAACAAGCAAGATCAGATGAAATACACACAAACTTTAGTAAAATTTTAAATTATACTGTCCACTGGCCATTGTAGGAAAAACAAAATATTTTTGTGTAATTTTCGGGCGAAACTTAATTACGTCAAGCCTTAAAAAAGGCTGAATGTTGTTGTGGAATGTTCCATAAAGTAGCCCAAAATATTGGGGTTTTAACCGCCCTTTTCAGCAATAATATATATTTAAAAAAAAAACACACACACCAACACACAGCACCACTGCTCTTTTTTGGTAGATAAAAGCCTACAAAATTAAAACAATTGTAGGTAATTAAATTTTGGTTTAATCATTTCACAGCTACATTACAAGTCAAGCACACTTAAGCAGTCAAGCGATTATGAAAATGAGCATTTAACGCACTTGTAACATGCATACCCGTACTTATGTATATGTATGTACGTATACAAAAACGTTAACAAGCGGCAAATTTTTTTTTTGAGTGATGTTTTGTTTTGTCCCTTTCAACAATTTGTGAGTGCTCAGAATTTATGAGTCTAAAATGAGTATTTCTTTCGTCATAAATATGATTACGAGGCCAGTCAACCAGACTGACTAAATTTTGGATTATTTTTGTGTAATCAATTTTGAGTTGAATAAAAGTAACAAAGTTCACTTAGAAGTAAAAAATTATTAATAACAAAGGTTTACAAAGAAAAAAGTTTCTGCCTTTTGAAACAAACGTCTATATCCCTATGTTTTAGAGGTTAGCCTCCATCAAGACAGATTCGAGGTCATTTTAAGGTCAAGTAGGAAAAAGTTCATTGAATAAACCTGAAAGTTCATTAAAATTCTTCTGAATTTGACCTTGGCATGACCTCTAGATGACCTTGATGAATCAAGGGAAACAAATCACTTTTATTGAATAAATTTTTTGTCGTATTAGACCCTCAAATGACCACGAACCTGACTCTGTGGAGGTCAGCGAACCTCGTATTCGGGCTCTGCCTACAGCCCCATATATATAAATTTTCAGGTTTATTCAAAGAATTTTTTCCTACTTGAACTTCAAATGACCTTGAACCTGACGTGGTGGGGACTAGCATGTCTCGGATTCGCATTCAGCGCGTCGATTAAAATAGGAATATATGTATATGGGTTTGGTTCAATATGCAGGAACTTTTTTTTAACTATGTAATCAGAATTATAAAGAATTATTGTTTGAAAACGCAAAAACTTCTAACTTGGACAACAAAACAATAATCAACTTCTAGGGCACTTATTAACTAAGCAGACTACTAATAGTGGTTTCAGTTAGCTACTGCATAAATATAAGCTGTACAATAAATCAGTTTCATTTGCTAAAAATTAAAGTAAAATTTGAGGAAACAGCAAGTGAAATAATATAAATATTTAATTTATAATAAAGCCAGAATAATTCGTATGAAACATTAACTAGTAAAGGATGTAAGGAGGAAAAGCCAGAAGAGAATACCTTTTAATATAGAAACTTATTCATGACCAAAAAAAAAGAAAACACACAAACTTTCAAAACGGTATTCACGTTTTAAACTAAACTTGTTTATTGCCGCAGCAGAGCCAGATAATGCTGCATATAAAAATGCGCTTTTGTTTAAAATCAAGGTGGCGAGCTTGTACGTAAATGCATGCGGTTGAAATATTTGGGGCACAATTTTGCATGTATGTATATACCTTTATAAACATATACATATATGTGCCAGTGATGGGTATACTTACATATGTACTTTTGTGTTTAAAGTACCTGTTGGGATACCAAACAGCCAACTGCTCGTTAATTACTTAAGTAATTGAGAGATTCTAAAAATCGAAACGCTAAGGTACTTAGCAGATTTCTAAATACTTAGCGGTACAGGTTCATAATCATCGCAAGATATTTCCGGAATTGATAATACTTATTATGAAATGCTGCATTAATTTTGGGATTATTTGAAACTTTTCAAAAATTTCGCGGATTTTTTGCGGGATTTTTCGGCATTATTTGTGTTTTACTTTTTGGAATTTTACTGGATTCTTTCGAGGCTTCCGGGATCTTTCATGTCTAATTTTTCAAGATCTTTGGGAATATTTTTGAGAAGTTTAGGGCATTTACGAGTTTATTTTGGGGTCTGCTTTGGGACTTCTCGGCACTACTCTTGTACACAGTATTTAATGAAGCTAAAAGTACCGACATAATTTTTATGCAGTTTTTTTGTTAGGTAAAAGTAAATTTGCGCTTAAATATTTTAATACTTAGGCTTTAGTGCTGTGAAAGTAAGTAAATACCTTTACCTTAGGTACATATATTGCACACCAGGGACGTGAACCGGGTTTGAGCCCGATTAAACGCTTTTTACTACTTAGTAAGTATAACCATTAAATAAAAGGATTAGTGACGTCCAAAAGCTTCATTTGACCATCACTGATATACATTTGTACATACATACATACCTGCGCATATACATATACGCATGTAAATGCAGGTTTTATTCAAGCGCCGAAATGAAAACGAAAATAAAAAAAAGAATAATGCAACATTTCTTTTAACTAATGCAGCCGACAGTAGCGCGACATATTAAAGGACTGAGTGATGGGGAGGCACAAATACATATAAAAAAAAAAAAAAACAAAAAAAAAAAAAAAAAAATTAATTAAAATGGTAACACAAGATGAAAATAAGTGTGGTGCGACATATGTCCCATCTCAAAAATACTCAATTTAGTTTAGCGAGTTTCTAGTGTTTCGCCCGTCGCTGTATATAATCCCCAAAAATCTCCTGCTCTTATCTTCTCTACAACTTGTATTCTTGTATGAATACAATTAGTGAATGTATATAAGTGACTAGGTATGTTCATGTGTATGTATATTTCTATTTGTAACTTTGTACATAAGCTTACGTTCTAGCACTTACCAATCTCACGTGTGATGTAGGCGCCTGCATACAG
>NW_016170071.1:5025-16372 GCF_001687245.7 Rhagoletis zephyria
AAAAAATGTTTAAAAATAATTTTAAATTAGGAAAATTCGTGTTACATAAATGAAAAGTTTTATGAAACAAAACGAGTGCACCAAATGTAACCAGAAATTGTAAAAACTTTCGCAACAAACTTTTGCTGTAGTTTCACAGCCAAAAATTTAACATAATCCGTTCGCACAATTCGACTGTGTTACTCAGCTGTGCACAGTCTCAACACAGATGTATGTATGTATGTATGTATGTAAGTGGGTACACGAAAGCAATGTAAAAGCAAGTAAAGTGAAAATGAAAAGTGAAAACTGTGCTGCGGAATGGTATGTCCTTCATCTTTCCGCCAAGCATAATAATGCAATACTGTTTGGCGTTAAATTCCTTAGCTGGATAGTAGTGCCTTTGGCTTACTTTTCAGCGCAACACAAAGGCAGCTGTAATGGTGGAAAAAAATTAAAATCATAAAAGCGTGAATTTTATTTACTATGTAAAAGTGCATGTGTATTTGTAAATAAGTATCAAATGCTAATATCTGTTGGTTTTTCCGTGGATTCGCCGCATAAAAACACACAAACAAACGTGTAAAATGTATTTAATGGAATTTACTAAAATAACTGCTAATATGTGCATGTGTGTGTGTTATATGGCTGAAAAAATGTTAACCGAAATTTATTCAAATTGAATTCGCCGAGGTGAATGAGGCTAAAGCGCAAGTTAATCGCAGGTCGAAGCCCCTAAAAATCATTTAATGGCATGGCAATGTTACTCATACGCCCCGGCCGATTTTTAGTTGTTTACGCGCTAAATTTTTTATTTGACTTGGCAATTTCAAATGATTTGTGCGCTTAGCAAAAGCAAAAGATCGAATGAAATTAATAGTATACACCTGTTGTGTGTTTGGCGAAAGTGTTATTGAAGTGTTCACGCTAACATTCAAGACATTCTCGAAAGAGTGTCATATCCCGTCTGTGTTAGAATTTTTGCAAGTCAAATGCAAGAAATGTGTGTTCTGGCAACTCACTGTTGAATTTTTTAGCATATTTCTTTGAGTTAGGTTTTTATGTCTTCAATGTTTGGTAACATAATCGTTTACTTGTATAACCCTATGGCTTCTGCTCTTTAGTACTTCTCAGCTGTGGATGCATGCAAGTACATACACAAATCTGTATAGAATAAAGCGTTTTCGTCCTTTTTCGTCATTTGTGGAATTTTCACTTTTGGCTTAAGTCACGCAGCCAAGCATATCAATTCTTCTTGCAGATATGCATGCAAAAATTCCAATGTCTATCCCAACGCGCTTTTTCAAATTCTCGTCTTGTAACCAGCTCATCACCAGCACCAAAATTGACATCATTAGTGTAGTAACTTTACGCTCATTTGCTTAGCGTTGATTGACTATCGCAGCGAATCGTATCATTGGCAGGATTTTTACGGATTTCACAGAATGGTTTGTAAGAAAATGTCAGACTTTCAAGTGAAATCACGCGCATATATTTGTATGAATGTAAAACTGCAAGCATAGAGGGAAATAGATAGGGTTTATTGTATGTATGTATGTGCTGGAATTATTCGTTGATGGATGGTTGAGCAGTTGGTGTGAACATGTGCTAGAGGGGATTAAACATTTCAAGCAAAGAATTTATAGTGGCTATATAAATTAGTAACCAAGCATCTTTGCACATTTTCAGATAATTGGATATTCGTTTGGGGATCGAAAGGGGGATGCAAAGGAATGAGAATGCATAGTAGTTAAGCGATGTAAAAAAAAATAATTTTTCTTTAGCTTGAAAATGAGAGCATAACTATTTATTTGGAACTAAATTTTTAAAGTAAACAAAAATACATGAATGAAATATAATAAAATGAAAGTTAACCCAATTTGGATTTTGCAATAAAATAAAATTAAATTAAATTAAATTAAATTAAATAAATTTAGTAAAATTACATAAAAAAGGAATACAAAAAGGTATAAAACAAAACAAAATTAAATAAAATATAATAATATAATATAATAAAATAAACAAAATAAAATAAAATAAATAAAATAAAACAAAGTAAATCAAAATGAAATAAAATAAAATATAATATAATAAAATAAAATAAAACAAAATTAAATAAAATAAAATAAAATTAAATAAAATAAAATAATATAAAATAAAATAAAATAAAATAAAATAAAATAAAATAAAATAAAATAAAATAAAATAAAATATAAAATAAAATAAAATAAAATATATAAAATAAAATAAAATAAATTTGGAGAAAAAACTAAAAAAAGAATTTACATCAAATAAAATAAAAGGCTGCGAGTAAGCAAATGTGCTAGGAAACATCAGCTAAATCGAAAAGATCTGATCTTCTTACGTAACGTTAGACCATTTTGGGCCTAGCCCAGTCAACTCGGTTAATTACCTCTCTTCCTTTGCAAAATTCCACTTCTTGCAGACAAATTACTCTGCACTTGATCCTATTTTAAAGCTACATAAATTTTCGCATTTCGATTGCCTATTGACAATCAATCATATTGTCGAATTAGCCAACTTAACTGGCAGTTAAAACGCTCGTAAAGCATTCGAAGTGGCAGTGATGGAACATTTTTATTATTTAATTATTATTATTTTATACTTCACATAACTTATCCTAATACATGTACTAAAAATGATATAAGCAAACAAATATCTCCAATTCATTGCCTAATTTAGCGCTATATTGTTGTCTTTAACATTTCATTACTGTCATTGGTAAAAAAAAAAAAATATTGTCTCTTTTCACAAGCTCGTAACCATAAAATTAAGCTGCTGATTCTTCCTAACCGCGCGCATCGCAAACCAATCGCTTCGTCTTTTCTTTTTATAGTCTGTTAGTTTCGATTAATCGCCAATATCCTCAAAAGCACTGACCTACAGCAAAGAAATGCGTATTTACATTCACACACATTCTCAAACTAATTTTACTAGCGCACAGTCAGCAAAGCTGAAAACTTCAAATACTTAACTATCTCTTAGTTCTTAGTTAGCTCATAAGTAAAGTAACCGTAATTTGTGCAGTGCGAAATTACTCACACAAATCGAAGGCGGGAAGAGAGTATCATCCCACATACATACATACATCAGAATTAAAGTTCTTTTGAATACATATAGATACATATTTACATCCGTTACAAATATGTACATATGTATACTGACATACATATAATCACGCCTCGCAGGGTATGTACAAATCAAAATTCTTCATTATTTTAACGATGCCATAGCGCAATCAGTCGCAGTGCTGTTTGTCATTCGCGAGCTTAAATACCAAATCATAAAACGTAAAGAATTCCATTGGTATTGGATGCTAACAAACAGAGAGACACTTTTTATGATACCCTTTATGGTGCCCTTGGCGTGCGCTTGTGAAGCTGAACGCAAAATGCGATAGGCAAATAGAAAATAAAAAAGTGCAGTAATGGAAAAATGTCGTAGACTGATAAATTCAAAGTAAAAGCGTTGAAAGGCGGCAAAACTTTGCGTTTAAGAAAATACATACTATATACAAACTTATACTTCAATTGGTAAAAGCATCGATTTAAAAAAAGGTTTATATTTGACCTACAGCATTATTGGTAAAACGAGGGATGTCAATTACTTTTATTACTTAACTTTATTTGTGCTGAAATAACCGCCGATTTCACCAGCAAATTTAATTTTCAGATTTCATATTAAATTCAAATGAAAAATTTAATAATTTTTCAGTTAAACTGCTTTCGTGAAACTGAAAATAACAGCCAATTTCACAAAAGCAATTTATAAATATAATATATGTAAAATATTTTAATTTTTCGGATTGTGTATGGAAATTGGCAAAAAATAATAAAATAAATTTCCATTTAAATTGCTGGTGCTGTAAGTCTATAAAAATTAAAAAAGGCCAAAAAGATTTGATAACTAACAAATATTTATTTTTTTTTTGTAACACGTTTCAACAAAAATTGGATTTGTGTGATCTCGAAAATGGAACCGAAAAAACTGTTAAAGGGTTGAAAAATAGTAAAAATGGCAAATTTTTTCGAAAAAAAAACGAATAAACCTCATATCGATAAGTTTAGTAGAAATATGTAAGTGAAAAAATCCCGGAAAATAAAAAATCTCAGTTATTTGTTTTCAATGTATGTTTGATTTTTAATTTAATTCTTATTCGTTTTGAAAAAACTGCAGGGAATATCGCAGGATTTGAGATGACACAAAAAAGCGCCAAAGCACGTGAAACCAAATTTGGGTCGTAAATTACGACGAATCTGTATACTGTTTTTCCAGATCAGGTAATTTTTTCAAGACATTTAAATTTTTATGAAAAAAATCAAATTTTAACAAGGAAAACATTTAAAGATTTTTTAAAATTATTTTAGTTTGTATTAAAGCCTGTTCTTTTACAAAACAATCAAGCTGCTAGCGAAGAAACTCGCTGAATAAATAAAAAGTTGTGAACGGTCAAATGAAAAGGCGCAATGTTTTTTTTTTTTGTATGAAATGTGAACAGGAAATATTACTCATACGCCATGTTATGGTCATACTCTAATCGTTCTTACAATGCAATGGGCAAGCAAGTGGCAAGAAATTTTAAATCTCCAAGATTTCTGTTGAAATCATTTATTGAATCAAAAAATTCGACTACGTCAGCGCAAAAAAAGTCTTGGGACTATTTTCGCTATATACGTACATATATGCTCGATTCATACCTCAGAAGCAAAGCAAAAATATCACTTTCTTGATTGAAACCACATTTTAAGAGTGCTTTGGGCGGCCGTTGCAGAATTTGTCTAGTTGAAAACAAGCACCTTCTATTAAAGAACTTCGTTTCTACAAAAACAGTTACCTTCTCATCGCCCTCTTCTTAATGTTTGTGCTTAGAGGGCAAAGAGAAGGTTGCTTTTTTCGATAGAAACGAAATCGGCATTAGTTTGCGGGATTTTTTTTACTGTTTTCTACCCAACTCAGCGACATGAGGTAGAATCCATCAGTCAAATTATATTTTCGTTAATACGCGTTTTTTTTTCTTCGGAAAAACCACGTTAAAATTGATATTTATTTATTTTTAATTTTTTAAATAGGCAACTTATGCCATCTTTCAACAATTAAACAATTTTTTTCTCAAAAGCTAGGCGTGCTAGAAAAACTTTGTAAATGAATTTTGAAATTAGCAAAGGTCTACAAGATGCGGTTAGTGCCGTTTTCGACATCAATCTCGTGCAAATTTCTAACTTCAAAAAATGGAGTGGGGTAAGATGGTAATTCTTCTACAAATATTTATCACATTTACTTCATCAAACTGTTAACCGGTTTACATAGAATTTTAATATAACATTTAGGAGTGCATGCTTATTTTCTCTAACATAGAACTGTAAAAATTTCCCTTGACAAGAGTAACGTTAATACGAAAGAGCAAGTTTATGGGAGCAGTTAAACTCTCTTAAATATACAAAATTATATGCCAAGCGTGTAGCTAACAGCAACTAAAAATTAACTACTCAATTTGCTGCATTAAGTAAGCTTGCTTTATATTCATGCAAAAACATGTGTTAGTATTGAACCAGAATATGTATGCATGAATTTAAATAAATAGAGAAAAACTAAAGGATAAAGATCGCTTACTTAAAAAATTTAATTTCAAGCACCAACAGCCAACTTCACGAACTAAATTTTAATTTTTGGAATTTTATATGCAAATTAGCAGAAAAAAAATCATTTTCCATTTAAATTGCTGGTGGAACCGGCTGTAAGTAAGCGACCGTGGGCACCGTTTTTGTCTGACTGATGGGTTAAAAGCATCTAATCAAAGCGGCAAAAGATTTTAAGGTACGTTACTGCCATCAAAAATTCAAAATTGGTAGCTAAGTAAAATTTTCTGAAGTGTGCCAACTTTTTTTCGAAGGCGAAGCAAAATTTATTGATTTATGGTGCGTGAAGAAAAAAGTGAATAACTTTTGTATTATTGCAAGCCGCACATTTTATTCCGAAATTGTTGTATATTTTTAACGAAATTTAATGCACATTCAGAAGTCAAAATTCATAAAAAAAAACTGTTAAAAGTTTTACAAAAATCTGAAGAAAACATGACGATGTTTGAATGTTTAAGAAATGAACAGGATCGGTTTTATCAATCACAAGCAAATTAATAAAATGCAAACAATTTTGAATAAAGTAGTTAAGTATACTTAAAAAGTTCTGTCTCAGCTATTACTGGCCGGCGGCTGCTATAGCTGAGTGGTTAGAGTTGCGTGCAACCACTCCGTAGGACCCGGATTCGGTCCCTGGTCCGAGCGACATATAAAAAAGACAAAGCTCCGAGTGTATTTCTGCAACGAAAAAGCTTCACATTATGATCATTATTTTAATTGGAGCCACTGTTATTCAGATTATGTTTACTCAAAAAGAATTCTCTTTTTACGAGATATTTTTTTTTCCATTTTAATATGCACTAAAAAGAAAAAATTTTAAAGATGCACACAATTTTTTGTTGCCATTCTATTAAGTTTTGCTAACTGTCCATTTTTCTTTATGTCATGGCATGGCTTGAAAGTCATCGACTCGCAATAATATTTCATCACTAACAAGCCATGATTATCTTCATATACATGTACATATGTATGTACGAGTAAATATCTAACACATATGTACATTAGGGATGTTTCGAATGTCATATTTTTCACATTTGCGAATGCCAATCGAGAGGTTTTCACCGAGATGAGCTTGTTTTTCTTTGAGATAGGCCTACAATGGAGCTTTATTTTCACACCCTACTACCGAGTCTAAAATTATTTTTAGGTTGCTTTTAAGACTTTTAGCAGTACTTATTGAAGGCCCATTGCCTGATATACTACTTAACCGGTTAGCGCCTGAAGCTGGTTAGACAGACTTAGAGCCATTTCAACAATATGAGAGTGGACTCTCTGCCAATGTACACATTCGCATTCGCAAAGCATTCGTATCATTTGATGCGAATGCGAATGTCGAATGTGAACGCAAATATTCGCAACATCCCTGATGTACATACAACAAATATTAACATAAATAAATACATACATATATTATTCAAAGTCGTTTACCATATGATAAGTATAAAATGATGCTCGCTTGAGTTCACTGCGCAAGCATCTTTGTATGTATGTTTAAGTATTTATGTATGTACAAATGTATGTATGCATGAATGCAAACTATGCAGTGAAAAACACAAGAACAACATAAAGATATTTTAAATAAAATATGAATTTAAGTAATGTCACACGGCACAGAATTGCACATAGAGTCATCCCTCCAGGCAAACTGACAGCAAGGTGAGAATTGGATTGATGGAAAATATACCAAACTCTGAAGTAAGCAATAGAATATAAATGACATAGCGATCTGAGTGCATGCAGAGAAAGTCAATTATAAATATCATGTACATATTTTAATATTTAACCGACTTCACAAAAAGGAGAAGGTTATCAGTTCGTCGGAATATTTTTATTTTATTTTTATTTTTTTTATTTTTTTGGTCGAGGAGTTGTAGTGGTCAAATTTTATCGGTTCCGAGACATTATAAAAAGACACCAGTTTACAAAATTTTGATCGTTTATCTCGGAAATTGAGGGACTAGTTTGCATTGAAACATACGGACTGCTTAATCGATTCAGTTCGAAGTTTTGATCATTTCTATATGCTTTTTTATTCCTTCTTCTGGCACTTACAAACATAACAACATAACAAAGTTATTTGACCATTTCATGTTCATGAAAGGTATAAAAAAAAAAATTAGCTGCCTGAAGTGATTTAAGCTCAATGGTTATAGGCCGGAGTGTCTGATGTCGCAGGAGGTGTGGTGATCTCCGTTGTTTAAAACATTTAATAAGAATTTAATAAAAACAAGAAATTTTTAAGCAAAAAATAGAACCGACTTCAATTCTCGTATAAAAATTTAAGAGTACCGTGTGACCTTTCTTAAAAAAAAAAAAACAGTATTATAGAAATCGGTTAACCTGATGCAAAGTTATGCGTAAACATACATACAAAAAAAAATTAAAAATATATTCCGACGAATTGATAATCTACGAGACGTATGCCTTTTCAATTTTTTCGCTCTTTCTTTCGCGAAATGAAGATTGAAATCGGTGGAATTTTCATTTTAAATGAGGAGTATTTCTAAATAAAATGAAATTAAATAGTAACGGGTGATTTTTTTGAGGTTAGGATTTTCATGCATTAGTATTTGACAGATCACGTGGGATTTCAGACATGGTGTCAAAGAGAAAGATGCTCAGTATGCTTTGACATTTCATCATGAATAGACTTACTAACGAGCAACGCTTGCAAATCATTGAATTTTATTACCAAAATCAGTGTTCGGTTCGNCTATTTTTTGTGGGGCTACGTCAAGTCTAAAGTCTACAGAAATAAGCCAGCAACTATTCCAGCTTTGGAAGACAACATTTCCGAAGAAATTCGGGCTATTCCGGCCGAAATGCTCGAAAAAGTTGCCCAAAATTGGACTTTCCGAATGGACCACCTAAGACGCAGCCGCGGTCAACATTTAAATGAAATTATCTTCAAAAAGTAAATGTCATGGACCAATCTAACGTTTCAAATAAAGAACCGATGAGATTTTGCAAATTTTATGCGTTTTTTTTTAAAAAAAAGTTATCAAGCTCTTAAAAAATCACCCGTTAGATAAATATTTAAAGACTCCATATTTTTTTGCATTTCATACAATTTTTATTCCTATAAAATTGAGGCAAGTCGCACAGACGTAGGATTATCTTCTCGGCAATTTTCAATCGAGTTATCAAAGCACAGTTAATATGTAGGGCCGACGCAGAACGTCAGAGGTGGTCTCTGAGAGAAATTATAATTTGTTTGCAGATGCCAGAATTTTTTGTTTTAAGTTTACACATAGAATACAAATAGAGGAGCATTTACTCAATACTTTCGTTTGCTTTATGACTTAAAATATATCACCAATTTTTTCCACGATATTTAAGCTATTCACTGACTTATCTAGAATTTCTTCTTCTCTCTGACATGCCTTAAGTTAAAAGCGCGAAAAATATTCAAATTTAACACTGAAAAAAAATAAATATTAGTAAATAAAAGCAGGAAAAAATTGGAGCAAGTCTAGCGCATCCAATAAGGCAAAAGCATTCGAACCACTCCCTACACTACAACCATACACAAAAACAAAAAAAAAAAAAATATAGCATACAAGTAAATCGAATTAACGCGAAAAATATGAAATTCTAACCATGCAGATAAGCCTTCAGACTAATATAAAATATATATGCGCGCTAGTCAAATTAAATTCATAAAACCGTGAAATAGACAACAAGTGCTTTTGAAAATGTATCGAAAAGCGATTTACACTTTGTATAAGAATAGCATACTCCACGCAATATATGTATATATGAATTTGTGTATATGCTTTTATGTGAAATCACCAATCGACCGAGCAAAAATTCAATAAAACTAAATCAAAATATGAAATACAAATTTTTCACGCTTGTTAACACAATTTTGCATTTTACACCTCACGGCTTCGAGTTGCTATCGAAGCAGAACATATGTCCGTTTACGAGTATTTACACACATATAAGCTCATGTAGGTACAAGCATAAAACAAACACGCTGCATTTTGACATTGAAAAGGATTAAAAAATTCGCAACCCACAAATTCACGAATGGACGAATGCAATCAATGGTACATATATCATTTACTAAGTGTCGAATATGTGCATAAGCTTTATAAAACTGCTTCGCATACATATGTATGTACACTTGTAAATACTGCAAGTGCACTTCACAGGAGGTGGTAACTGCAGGCGTAATGCGTACATGCCTATGAAGCTGTGAGCGGCCCAATATGTGCCTGCAAGTGGAAACAATTTACATATGTACACATTAGAGTGGTTCAATTTTTGTATGGGGGAAAAAAATTCATCCTAGAAAACAGGGCACTCCCTTATATTTTTCCTTTTGATATTTGTAATATCTATACTAAATTTCTGTTTTCTACTGCAAGCAATACAGGTTGCTCAATGACCTTGAAATGCGCTACTGCATCGCTGTGAAATTGGCAAAAATATTGGCGGTTTTATCATGCAGTAAAAACTCGGCCATTCGTGTTGAATTTCGTGAAATGAAGTCGTTCATGAGTTAATGAATAAGAATGCAATATTGCTACAGGGAAAATTTTAGTGAAAATCGACAGGAAAAACAAAAGAAAAAATGCTGAACAAAAGTAGAGAAATTATTAAACGCGTTTTATATTGTTAAAAAATAAAATACAAGTAATTTTTAGCAAAAAAACCGACTTCAACTCCCATATAAAAAAAAATATATATATATATATCTCAAGATCCACTGATCGAAAAAAAAAAATATTCCAACGAACTGATAACCTTCTCCTTGTTTGGAAGTCGGTTAAAAATACATTTGAACATTGCAAAGATCGTATAGCTATGAAAATATGTATAATGATAGCTGCACTTTTTATATGAAAATTTGCTAGTGGAAGTGCAAACAATTTAAGCAATAAATTACTTAAATACTAGTATTAACAAAGTGAAAATAGTGAGAATTTATGTAATGATATCTAATGTAATGATAAAGAATAAAGAATATCTGTTTCTTAGCATCCTCGTAAAGTTTCATGAAAAAATTCGCGATAGTTTAGTTAAAACACACACTTGTCGATGTATACAAAAGTCAAGCTTGGCCACATGGTTGAGGCGTTTTTGGTGCATTGTCGAGCGCAAATAATTTTTCACCCTACGCAAAACAGAAGAGCTCCTCTCGTTAGAGCATGTTGACCCTGGAATTGTAACAAGTAATCTAATGAAGCGTACATAATCAGAAACAAGTCCCACACACAANCCTCTCGTTAGAGCATGTTGACCCTGGAATTGTAACAAGTAATCTAATGAAGCGTACATAATCAGAAACAAGTCCCACACACAATTCGTTTTCACGCAAAAATTGCACAACATCTTTCACAGAGTCTGGTCTGTGTGCCATATATTTAACGCTATTGAGTCTGCATTCGTCAAAATCACCATTATAAAAAGGTCACATTTTCTTCAAATCTACTGTGTCGCCAAGAATGAACTTTTTTTAAGTTTTATAATACGTTGCCGAGTTAGTATCAAATCTACTTGTCAGCGAGCAAATAACTTGGTAAAATATTTCATAACATGTACATATATCTTCCGAACCACCAGCACCCCATTCGGCAAGAGAAAAATTTTGGAAGGTGCCCCAAACCCTATCTACGAAAAAAATTTTAGACCACGCTAATGCACACATGTGTATATATATTTGCAAGTATTGGTACATGCAAAAAGGCTCTGCAAAATCGATT
>NW_016170072.1:0-16371 GCF_001687245.7 Rhagoletis zephyria
GTCTATATCTATCTCGATTCGTTTTGGCTGTTACAAACAACCGTTATGTGAACAAAATTAATATACCCTTGTGCACAAGTGCGCTCGGGTATAAATATACAAACAACGTTTTTTTTTTTGGCGGAAACCGTAACTTTTTTAATTAATTTCTAAACCAATTGCAATAATTCTGAAAGATCCTGAAAAACACAATGCAAATAATTCCAAAAATGCTCTCAAAATCTACAAAAGTTCCGAAAATGTCCGGAAGATTAATTTCTAAAAGATTTCGAAAAACAAAAACAAGAGTAATTCCGAAAAAGTTTCAAAAAGTAACGGAAAATTCCTTACAATTAACGAAAAATTACGAAAGATTTACGAAAAGTAAAGCAACTAGATTGGGTTAGGGGGCTTCTTCCGTAGGTGGGATTTCATTTATAAACAAATTAAGCCATCCATTGTGCCCTTAAAATGGGAGGGAAAAATAGCACAGAACGAATCTTAAAAGGGCGCGAAAAAATTTTTAGCGGATATGGAAAATCGGAAGAAAATCTTGAAAGCCTCATAAAACTTGTAAAGTTTTTCATTCTATCACCAGTGTTGTAAAAATTAAAACCAATAAATAAGCGTTCGATGTTTATTATAGAAAATAACATTTATGTAATTTTCTAAGCTAACCCACCTAAAACGCGAAGAATACTAAAAAATCTGTGAAAACGAAGAATATGGAAAAAAGCTTTGGAAAAGTCCTGAACGATTTCGAAAAAATACCTTGATATTCCAAAAAATAGGACAAAAATATTCCGAAAAAGTTCAAAAATATTAGTATCGGCATCAAGTTCCGAACAAATACCAAATATAACGGAAAGATTGCGCAAAAAATTTAAAAATTAAAACAACACTTGAAAACCCTCTAAAGGTATTTTAGATGGTGGAAAAAGAGCCCAAAGCAAGTCTTGAAAGGTTTCGGAAAATATTCTAAACGGTGGTAAAAGAACCTGAAGAAAATCTTAAATGGTCTCGAAAAGCGCGGAAAATTGCGAAGCTTTTCTTTATTGATACCCTAGAATTAAAAATATAAAATAACTGAACTTTTTTGCTCAAAATAAGATATATATATTTTTTTGCTAAACGACGTAGAAGAAAACATGAAGAATCGAAAAAAACAAAGAAACAAGCTCCAATAAATCGTGAACGCATTCGAAAAATTTCTTAAAAATTAAACACAAATTATCTAGAAAAAGCTTCCAAATATTAAAAAAAAAGTCTTTTAAGATCCAAAAATTAAAACCACGAAGAATCTCGAAAAGAGGAAAAAATTCGGAGAAAACTTAAAAAAAAAATCTTAAACCCGAAAGGAAGTCTTTAATCCACATCAACGTCGTTAATATAAAACGCAAACAATATAGGCGTTTCTTTCAAAAAATAATATTGAATTTTTAACTTACTGCACTTTTGAACCTAAAAGAAATTTAAAGCGAATAGCAGAAAAAACGAAGCGTATCGAAAAGCTCTGGAAAAAGCTTGAACGATCCCAAAAATATCCCAGGAGACTCCTAAAAATAAATATCGAACTATCCCGAACGATCCAGTTTAGTACCGAAAATTCCTAAAATCTCGAAAATTTTTTTAAAAATCCCAAAAAATCAGAAGAAAAATTTTAAAAATCTCAAAGACCCCTTTTCGTTTCTTTACGAATGTTCTCATTTTCAAGATCTCATGAAAATGCTGAACACTCCTACATAAATCCGTCCCAAAAAAATCCCGAAAGACTCCTAAAAAACCGCAGATTCCTAAAGTTAAAAAAAAATTCTGGATATTCCCAGAAAATTTTGAAAGGCCTCAAAGAACCCTTTTCAAAATCTCGTGAAAATTCTGAACGGTCCCATAAAAAAAAAAAATCCCTAGAAAGTGTGAAGTGGGTGGGAGTTGTTAAACAAAGTTTTGTTACAACAAAAAAAAACAACTTTTCAATATAGCATTTTTCCAGCGAATTGCTCGTATGTACAAAATAAATATAAATAGTCCAATAACATGTTATATATTATATTACATTTTCCTATAATTTTCTATGCAAAAATTTCTAATTTTCGATTCGTACGAAATCTAGAATACAACTCATTATTTTCAAACTATTATTTTTGAAATTTACATTGATTTTTTTTTTTATGCATAAATGCAAAAATATTTATGTTTTTCTTTAATTTAGTATTAATATATTTATAACTAAGTAATAAATTATATTCTTTTTGTACAGATTTTCTACATTTTCTGGTTATTATTAACACGTTTACTGGGCGAATAAACATAACAAGCAGGCGTGAGGGACTAAACCACAAACAAATAGATATATTACAATAATATAAACAGCATAAATTTTAAAAAGGACGCCACCAGCAACAACAATAATACTAATTCAATATAGTCGGGCAAAAAGTACTGAGGCAAAGCGCAGCGCAATAATTCAAGCGAACATAAAACAACTGCAATTTATAGTAGTTTAACACTTGCTATGTTTTACACATGCATCTACATATACATACATATATGCATATAAATATATGTGTGTGTGTATGCATATATATATTTGTGTAAAATTAAGTTACAATCTGACAACCGGAATGTAATGCACACTAGAGTGGTCCAATTTGTGCAAAAAAAAATTTTTTTATCTAATAATTTTGCAGCTACTCTGAATCACATTAGCTTCTGCCCGATAACCGTCGTTTTGGTCTATATATAACCCACTTTCATGCTAAAACTGGCAGAACCAACTTTTAAAAAATATGCAGCAGGACAGCTTTCCCAAAATCTGGATATGTACCGTTAGAAGCATCAAAATGTTTTCTTCGTATATTTCAGCACAACCACAAATTACAATTATCAACTTCTACTTAGTCCCTTAAAGAAATTTTGTAATTGTAGTTACCAATATTTCCTACTCAAAATAAATACAAATAAGGTCCACCTTAATACAAAGTTCGTGGCATGCAAAATTTACAATTAACAAACACACGAATTTCAGGAACATAACTAAAAACATTTGGAAACATTACTACGAAACTTTGGTCGCATAAATTCAGCGTTGTTGTTTATTAAATGCCGCTGTCGCAACATTATATTGCTACGATGCGTTGGGGGTGGCGTATGAGTAACATGCGTGAGCAGCTGATTTTGAAATATTTATTATTAGTGAAATAAACGCAACCATAAGCGTTTTTGCAAATGCATACAAACTACATAATCTGTTAATAATATTATTTTATGGATCAATTGTTGACATTTAATAATAAACATAACAAACGTATGGACGTATACATATGTAGGTATGTATGCAGACTACATGTTGAAATAAAATATTTGTAAAATGGATAATAAGGCGCAGTAAGTATAGGAAAAATCTACTGAGTTGTAAGTCCATACAAATACATACATATGTAAATATAGTGCTTATCATAACCATATGACACTCACATATTGACAAGCGCCCTGAATATTTATTTTATTATTTTTTGTTTAAATATTTTTTTTATAAATACAGAATGAACTATTTATTTAAAATGCCATATAAATCCAAGTCTTAGTCTTTGTGCAATGTTTAAAAAAATGTTTGAAGCACCTTGGACTTAGCGTTGATTTTGGGCAATTTTTTTGGTTGACGATATAACTCAATTTCTTCCATACGAATATGTTTGAATTTTTTTTTTTTTTATTTGGAGAAAATAAGCAACATCTTAAACAAAAAAATTTAAATAAATTTCAAAGGCCCCTAATAGATATCTACTAGGCTGGCAATTAATAAACAAAAAAACGATTCCCCAGAAGTATAGCTTTATTTTAAAAATCAGCAAAATCGAAATATTTTAGAATACAATTAAAACAGCGAAAAATTTGTTGAAAATTCACACTTAAAGGGGCTCACCGCTCTTACCAAGATTAGATCGCTAAACCAACAAAACATGTGTCGGAAAAAACTCCAGCATGTAAAATCGACTGTCTTGGGAATGAGAATACACCATCCTCTGAACCATACCGACTATACAAATATAGTTCAGTTATTATAGACAGGACATTCATTGAAAATCAATCATCATCCCCTGAATTGCATGATTGGAGATCTTCGTGAGGCTCGCCATTTTCGACAGAACTCTATTCTGGTTATTGCAGTCCTGACGATACTTCATACGCCCACTAACATCCGTCCAACTAAGTTCTAAACCCATCGGATGTGGTATTTTCTTGACCCTGTCCCGATGATGATGTGAATGAAGACAGCATGTAGTCGATTCACCTACATATTTAGACAGAGTTTGATAAAAAGCTACAACAAAAAAAGTGAAGATTTTCATTCCGTTTGGCTTTTATTTTTTAAGTATTTTTGAGCAGTTGAAAAATTTCGATTACTCAGATATAAAATTAATAAAACGTTACTCGTTTCAGTTTTAATAAAATAAATATATAAATTTTTAGGTTTTTGTGTATAAATAAAATAGGAAAATCTGGTTTACCCAGTATTTGGAAAATAAAGATTAAAAAAAAACGCCTAAAAATATTTAAAAAAAAACCGGTTGAAACAGGTTTGGAAAAAGCGAGTCAATTACCCTTGTTTCTACTTTCAATTAAATCATAGCTCAAATAAATATATTGTTAATCGAAAGAAGGCTTCATAGAATTCCCTCATAGAAATCCAACAATGTCTTTGCCACATAAAACCAACTAGGAACATTTACTTCTCAATTTAGGAAAAAAAATCTCAAATTTTTTGATGCTACTCTTTTAACACTTTTTTGACAGCGGGGTTTTTTTTTTTGTAATGCTAACTTAAATTGCGTTTTAATAAATATTGGTTGCACTACTATACCCATACATACTATGTAGATACGTAAAAATGTATATTTAAGCGAAAAAAAATTTGGAATTATTTGCTGTTTACATGTTGCGTTTCATGTACGGTTTGTTGGATTCGAAATTTATGCGCTTAGTAAACATTACATATGTATTAAATAGGATATTATTTATAATACTATTGCAAGTACAATTTTAAATAATATGAGATTAAAAGTTAATTTAAAGAAATGTTTGACATCGCTTTGTATTGATTCCTTAAAATTAAGAGCATTAAGGACCACTTATAATTTATTAAACGGTGTCGATATTTTACATTTATTGATTTGATGGCCCGTGAGCTAGCAATACAAGGTGCTCTTGATGAATTGTGATGAGAAAACGGTACCTTACGTTTGCTAAACTTCTGGACAGAGGGGCTTTTAGTCAGCTCAGGGAACGCGGGGCGGAAACCTTCAAATGCAAGGTGGCTAAGCCCTACTAGCCACGAGTTAGCCAAGAGAGCTCTTAAATTAAAAAGTCAACTGGTCTGGGAGTTCCAACCGGTCACTGCCATCACCCCGGGCCGCCAATGTAGCAACTGAAATATTTCCAGCTTTCGCAAACTTAAGGTTTAAGCACTTTTGATCTCAATTGTTTCTCACCCTCCGAGGACGTTTCAGGGATAGAAATTTGGCGGTTTCTGAGTCGTTAGACCGGAACGTTTTTCTACTACAAAGCCCTGAGCGTCATCGCTCAACTACAATTGCTTTCCCCTCATTTAATGACTGGTAAGGAGATGTATTGACCTTTGACCTCGCTTTCGTTAGCACAAAGCTTGTACCGTGCAAAGTAAGAATAAGTAGTGAAATTGTAAAAACTCATCATTTTCTGCAAGTTTTTCTGGTTATCTAGTACCTTATAAACTATAAATACATACAGTGACTCACACCAGGGTTTACGTGTTGATTGTTTTTTCTTTTTTTTAATTACAATTTTGTTATTTTTCCATAAAAATAATGTCGAAGCTTTAGATAAAACCATGTAAGTTAGGGTTTAAAACTGTATACAAAAATTTATCAAATTTTCATGAAGATTTCTAGCTTTTTAATCTGAGTCTTTACTATAGTTTGGTGTTTGCACTCTTATGGTCCATACAATTTTAGTCTCATGAAGAGCAAGTTTCAAGCGGTTAACAATTGAGTTGGTTTTGGCAAAATTTAGCTTGAAAAACGTAAAGAATATCTAAAAAATCAACACGTAAACATTTGTGTGTCCCCAAAGTCATAAAATATTTTAATCATAGCGTAATTACTATGAAAGTCATTATACTCTTTGCATAGACATTTTGTTATAATGATTATAGTAATCCTTATCGTCATCGCCATCATTATTGTAATACTCATAGAGATAATCTTACGCATAATAACTGTCACATTTATAATCATAATCGTAGTCAAGATCATCATCATGATAATTATAATAATCGAATCATACTCGTAATCATACTCATACTCATAATCATACTCACAATCATCATCATCAACTTACTCACTATCATAATCATAATCATTAATATACTCATAATAATAATCATACTCATAAGCACAATCATACTCGTAATCATAGTCGTGGTCAGAGTCATAATCATACTCATACCCATAATCATAGACATAATCATACTCAGACTTATAATCATTATCTTACATAGTCATAATCATAATCGTAGCCAAAATAATAATCATAGTCTTAGTAATACTAATAATCATAATCATAATAACAATCATAATCATACTCATACTCATAATCATACTCATACTCATAATCATAATCTTACTCATAATCCCAATCATAATCATAATCAGAATCATAATCATACTCATACTCATACTCATAGTAATACTCATACTCATAACTATACCCACACTCATAATCATACTAACAATCATAATCTTAGTCATAATCATAACCTTTATCAGAATCATAATCATAGTAATAATCATAACCATAGCCAAATCACAATCTTAATGGGAATTATAATAAAAATCTTTATCGTAGTCGTAATCTTAGTCATAACGGTAACCGTAATCGTAATGAATAATATTTATGAATACAAGTCATTATCATAAACATAAGTCTAATCTGAATCGTATTCATAACTTTAATCGCAGTAATCGTAATCGTAGTGGTAATCGTGTTATTAATGGTAACCGATATGGCTTTGGTAATCATATTAGTATTCGTCATCTTAATTGTAGTGCCATACTCAAGTAAATCCACTGAAAAAAGTCCAACGAGCCTGAATGGCAAAAATACTCACTAAGAAGTTTTCACGGCTGATTATTCAAAACCATCCTAATGCATTGACGCACAGATGTAGTGCTTTAACTTAATAGCACTAAGTGTACTTAAGAAACTCATTTCTACCGTTGCTCACCTTAATGGAGTCGACTTCATTGTCCCTCAACACTTAATTAAGAAAATCGATCACAAATGCGTCGAATTCAGCTTGCAATCTACTGAAATTCTCTGTAGATTACCTATTAATTTGGATAAGTAATTGAATGAACGAGTGGTTGGCACAAGTTAGTTATTTGGTTACTTTTGGCATTTTAAGATTCATTTGGATAGGCAATTTGGGAATGAGAGATACTATTTAGATATACGCAGTGCTGACGGTTAGGCAAATTTGAAGCTCGATATTAGTTATTTGTAGATGAAGGATGATGCATTTTAATTATCTGTAAGTATACGTATGTATGTAGAATATTCTAGTTGCAATAAATCTGCGCAAATTAATCATGCATAGCTACATTTACATACATACAAAATATTTAATTATTGTAAAAGTTTACAGTTGTGCACAATTTTTTGTGATTAACTTTTTTCGCTCCCTGGAAATGTCAACATTTGGTCGACAGCCAATTTCATAATAAATTATTATGCTTTGTAATTAAAAATGTAAATAAAAAAAAAAATCGCTATTGTTGTTGCTGTTGTAATTTACATTTTGTTTCAGTGTTCGTACATACATATATTTACTTGCAGGAAATGAATTTTTGGCAAATTGTCAAGCGCATGGTATATACAACAACAAGAGCTACTCATAGTACGAGTATTAAAATGTTTGACAGCGGCAGCGAAGATTGAAAAAAATAAAACAACAATAATTGTAATAGAAACAATTCGCTGTTATGGTAACGAGACAACAATGCCACAAAATGTAACATTTTTAATTTCCTGTGCAATGGCCGGTTGTTTTGGGAGCGGAGAGAAGGCACGCAAGGTGTAGGGTGTAGGCGGTTGGGTGACTGGAAGACATTATCAGCCAAGCATACCGAGTAACCTAAACTGAAATTTGACATACTTTGTTTGTTTAGAAGCTTTTGCTCCCCTATTTTACATTTGCCTCCGAGTACTACTTAATTTTTAATGCAAATGAGTTTTTACAAAAAAAAAAAAAAAAAACATTCGAACAACGCTGATTTCGCGTAAAACATACTTGTGTATGTATAAATGTATGTATGTATGTTTATACACGAAGAAGTTTGACTGTGACCATTCAATTACAAGTAGTGAAGCGACCGTGGTACAAATCAGATATGCCAACCAATTACTTTTCAAAGCGTTGGCTTTTAAGGTAATCTAGATTTTTTAGGGGGGAAAACGTAAAGTGTGATAACATCGACGCTTAACAGTACACAAGTTGGTTTTAAAAACGTTTATTAGTGATGTATGTAACTTGTTTGACTAGTTAAAATGGTCATGAAACGAAGAAAACGATTTATATACGAGCGCAGTTTGAAAAGTCCCGAGTATTAACCTTTAGTGCAACACTGCTCCTGTTAATTGTCATCTTTTAATAGACTGCTATGTATTTTCAGCAAGCAAAAATGGCTTTCAAAATATATATTAGTATAGATAACAAATTAAATAAATTTTTAAATTAAATAATAAATAAATAAATGTTTTTGAATAATTTTTTAAATAATTGCAGGCATTTGAAATTAATGTCAAGTATTTTCCAAAACAGTAGAAGCATTCAAACGTAAAATAATTTTTTTTTTAATTTTTCAACATAAACAAATCAAAAAAAATAGAGCCTTTTTAAAAAATCGCCACGGGCAGATCGACGTGAAATTTAATTATCTTATAGACGACGGCGCAACCCAGCCTATTCTAACCTGCGGTGTTAGTGCAACTGAAATTACGCAAATCGCTTTCTAGAAATATTTTCATCGTACGCGTGCTGCACTAGTAGTTTTAATTTTTGCTAAAAGTGCGGTCAAACCACTCGAGTGTTGCCGTCAGCCCTGATTTTTTGCGCATTTACAAAAAACTGTAAAAATGTTGCTTCGTATGAAGAAAAAAAAACACTTGTAATGAATTTGTTCTCGTGATATGCATTCATTTGTGACTGTTATGTGCGCATTTAAGAACTTATAATAAATTTTTCAGGACACAAATTTCGTTATAAGCATAAAAATATCTGGTGACATAGTTGAATGTGGAATTTTCTGCATTCGTTGTGTAAACAGACAACAAGTAGTATCGGAGAGTTCAATTTACGGAAATAAAAACTGCTTTCCAAAGTTACTTTACTTTACTTTAGTTTAACCCTAGTGTGCCCAACCACATTAATTAACGTTGTTGTCTAACCGGGGTACCTGGGTACCCACTTACGTATTTATAACTAAAAGGCGCCTGTTACTTAGTATAATCCACGGTATTAGTGGCATATTGATTTATTTATTGTTAAAGAAGATATTTTTATACAAATCCGACGATAGCATTATATACAAGGACCTTTGGAATACAAAGTTCGGTATAATCTGTAATGAGTCGAAGCGTATATACTTGTGAGTTCCGAAAAGGTTTTGTACATTAAGCTGAAAACGGAAGAAATAAGAAGGTCTCTATGTTCTGTTATATCCGAGGAATAAACTAGAACACCTTTGAAACAAATATGTATTACTTTCAGAAAGCGGCTTACTTTAATATCGATCGTTTACTTGGAGCAGCCTGACGTATTGCCGGTCATTACAAAAGAGCCACTTGGAAATTTTTGTGTTTTTTTACATACTTTCTTAAATGTCGTGTATAGATAAAATAACTTTACGAATGTAAATAACAGACTAAAATTTTTATTTACACGTTTGCAAATGTACACTTTTTCATAATTAATATTTTTTTTTTATTTTTAGTGCCTAAAAAAAATATATTTTTAGTATTTTAGTAATTTTTAGTTTGTTGATACATCTTTCCACCTATTCTGTATGTGGGTACCGGGGTACCCGGTTAGACTATGCGAGTACATTTTTTTCAAATTCAATATTTTCTGGGCTGAAAAGGAATATAAAATATTTTAAATGCATTTCTCTATGTAAAATCAGTCAAATCGTGGGAATCGGGCAGGATTTTAAAAAATTGTTCCAAGAAAAAAGTTATTTGATACAATATGTGTCGATGGGTACCCGGATAGTCGGTTAGGCACACGAGGGTTAAGTCGGGAGCACTTCAGTGTAATGTGACATTCGTAGCGTGCAATTGCGAATGACTCATTAGCCATTGAATAGCCTTAGGCAAATACAAATACAATCAATCAATAAAGTTTAGGTACAGCGAATTTTTTACAATACGGGCAACTATATTTTAAATATTTTATTTTTCGCTAATTTTCAATATAAATATGGTTAATTCTACTACAAACACCCCACAAATCAGTGTTCTAGACTTTGTGCAAAATTAAAGAAAATTCTGAAAAATTTCCTTCAAATATTGCACCTTTTATTTACAGTCTTTAGAAAAAAGTTGAGTATATAGGTTTTTAGCCCATTCAAATTTTTACTATAAAGTGTAAGTATGAGGAAGCTAAGACCTACCATTGATTTTTGGCATTTTTTTTTTTTGTGGAAGGTGTCACATATTTTTTCCGTAAAAAAAAAATATATCTAACACTATTTTATATGGAGAAAATGAGCGACATGCTCAACAAAAACAATTGCTAAAAATCAATGGTAAGTCTTAGCTACCTCAAACTTGCACTTTGTTATACTAAAATTGAATGGGCTAAAAACTGTGTACTCAACTTTTTCTAAAGAGTGTAAATAAAAAGTGCAATATTTGGATATGAAAATTTGCTGAATTTTCTGTAATTTTGCAAAAGATTTGGAACTCTGAATTTTTTGGGGTTTTTTGTTGTAGAATTAACCATGTTTTTATAAAAAATTTGCGAAAAAATTTTTTTTAAATAGTTTCCGATATTGTAAAAAATTCGCCTTGTACCTTAACTTTATTGACTGACTGCATGTATGTACGTGAAAGAAATAAATCTGATGCCAGCAAGCCTCTGTTAATATTCCCATCAAGTCTCATCAAAAAATTCCTTGTGGTTGCAATAATAAACGAAAAGCTTGAAGCCTTGTGGTTGCAATAATAAACGAAAAGCTTGAAGCCTACCGCCCGACTAAAGCTACAAGTACTGTACATGTGTATGTTACTATGATTTTTCTGCAATCTATTCCATGTAATTATTTATTTATTTCAATGGTTTTGAGGAACCGAACGATATGCTAACCTAGATCCCAATTTTATTTCTTGTTTTATGATTTATGCCCAACCAATTCATAGAAATTCTTGCATAAAATAGCATACCCACGTTATTGGAGAGCAAAAACTGAATTGAAAGAAGTGGAAAAATTATAATAATGACACGACAAATAGCAATACTTAAGCGAATTACTGATGTTGATGCTGAAGCTATTGCTGTGCTTTGTTGTTAACTACTTTGTAGCTTAAGCTCACTACATACCAGATATTTATGCCTGTAAATCGTTTATGTATTCCTCGATATTTCCATATGAGTATGAAATTTTGTACAACAACATACGAATATGTAAATATGTATGTATGTATGAATATAATTTTACTGCAAGCAGGTGTGGTTTTTGCCAAGGGGTGGGGCCAATTCACTAGGTGAATTATTCAGCGTAATTTACGGGGATCATAGACATCTAAAGCAGTTGCAGGCATTTTTTTTGTGTTATTTGTAGTATGCAAACAATATGTACAATATATATACTATCTAAGAATGTATGTAAGTATACATATGAGCGCTCATATGTGTATAAAATTAGCTATTTACATATTTCTCCTGTAATACATCAATTCAATTTGCTTATATTAATTATGGGGGAGTGTGCGAGCGTGTTAGATAAATTCATATGCAAGTTAAAATATTGAGACTGAGAATGCAATCAACATGCCATGCACCATGGTTACCAATTACATAGACTTGTTGTTGTCTTTTTAGAAAATAACGCAGTAACTTACAGGTTATGTTTGTATCTTCTTATGCGAATTGATTGGTTTTGACTTACCTAAAATGAAAAGAAAAGAAAAAAGTTATTATTATTATTGTTTCACTTTTGTTACGTTTTAGCTCAGACTTATGACGAGCATACAGTAATGTACTAAAGATAAGTATACAGCTCTTAATAAAAACGAAAAAAAAATCATATAAAATGACGTTCAAGAAATGGAAAAGAACACAAAATTTCTTAAATCAGTTTACAGCTCTCAAGAAAAAAATGCTAATATATTTATTTCTTCAAGAATATTTGCAGCAAAGGCAAAGTACTTTTTGAAGCAACGGAAATAATGAAAAATATTTCTTCAGATTTTTCTTGAGAGCTGTATACTAAGCTTAAGGGCCGTTTTTCTACATGAGTTTTGAAGTTTATCGGTATTTGAAATACTCTAAGCCAGTACAGGGCATTTACAAACAAAAACTGCAAGACGATTTAATCTACAAATTAAATGAATCAAGAAAAAGAATTTTTTTTATAACACAATATTAAAACTAAAAGAAAATTAAATTAAAATAAAAAAAAATATTAGTTCCTATAAATGAAATGAAATTTAAGAAATATTTTCTTTTTAAAACACTAGGATCTAAAAATTAAAATAAAATAAAGTACAACAAATAAACAATTAATTAAAAAAGAAGAAAAAAAGAAAATTTAGAGAGTTAAATTTCTAAAAATAATAATAAAAACAAATATTTTTTTTATTTAAGGCAATAAAATGTAAAAACTAAATAATAAGAAAATTAAAAAAATAAATAAATTTAATTAAAAAGTAACAAAAAAGTTTCTAAAAGTTAAACACAATATTAAACCTAAAAAAAAAANAAAATAAAATAAAAAAGAACAAACAAGTTTCTAAAAATTTAATTAAATAAAAGAAGTATTTCACATTAAAAGCTTTTATTAAATGTCACCTGTGTGTAATCAAATCTAGTAATCGATTTCTAACCAACTTCCCGATTAGCTAGAGACTTGAAATTTCAAGCTTAGCTCAGGGTCCGATGAGAATGCAATATGAAAGATAAATTACTCCTCTAGGTGGCGCAGGAGTCGACATATTTCGAAGACTTGGATTTATGGTCCCATATGGTTCGTATTTGGAATGTATATTACTTAAATGAAAAGCTATAACTTCGCAAAAAAATTTCCCCGATAGCTGTCGCGAACTTCGCCATATTTGAAATGCCCGTATTTATGGTCTGAGTTTTTTGAAAAAAAAAAATATAATTTTTTTATTGACAACTAATAAAAGCATTCTTTTTAAATTATTTAATTCTTTTTAAAACAATTAAATCTAAAAGTTTTGTTAAAAAAATTAAAACAAAATATTTATCTTTTTCAAATAATATATTCTAAGTACACTAGCGTACTTTGCGCACTCGGCCAATGCGACAGCTGGAGCAGTGCAAGTAAAATATGCAAGTGCTTTCTGTCGAAAGGGCTATTCACCTTGAAAGTCGGCAACGGAGCTTTTTTTGTATCTAAAGCTTTCGTGCCAGAATGAACAAAATCTTTCCAACTACCTTACCTAGTAGCTTTCATTTGTCTTTCAAAAGACTTTCAACTACCATAGCCAGGATATGTATTTAGTATCGGAAAAGAACTAGCTTCCCCTTGTCCTGGCAGAGCAAAAATTATACACTTTTTAAAGGGTCTAATTTTTAATGTCATTAAATTCAAGATCGATTTGCCAGTAAAACCCACACCGCCAAGATGTAGTCAGTATTGATAGATAGCTAGCTTTTAACAATATACATAACTACATACAATACTTTGGCGCCTAAGGAATAAAAATATTATAATTGCCCCAAAAATTATATAAAAATCGATTATGCAATTTTCACAGTTGAGGATTTTGGATTAACAAGAATTAATTTCGAAATTGCTGTTCCACACGAAATCGCAATTAAAAAAAGTATTAATTGCAACTTAGTATTGGTTGCAACACCTTTGTCAAAATTTTTGATTCTTGCATTAACTTTTGTGCAGTTTTTAATGTGACTGCAATAGCCGTAAGCATATACATTAGGGAGGGTCAATTTGTTCTTAAAAAATAAAACCGACTTTTTCGGTGACTGGCAATTCTGAACAAAAAAGTTCATGGTATAGCTTTAAAAAGATTTCGAGCCTCCTTATTTTTAATTGTATTCGTTGATTCGTAACCAATTTCTTTTTTATATTAGATAATTTTTATTTTTTTTTTTTTAAGAAACTTTATGTATGTCGATTTTGCCTACGAGCCATCGGACGAATTTTTAAAAAAATTTTCAAAATCTGGAGCATATGGAAGCTTTATGCCTACGACCTCGTAATCAACACAAAGAATTTATCAACAATAGTTTTAACATTTGCCGCACTAAACTTAGTGTTGCCCTGTGTAATTAGATAATGATGCGTGGCAGACTGTGGCAACCCCGAACGAAATGATTTGTGCTAAAAATTTACTTGATTTAACCATATTAAAAAAAAGTGGCGATAAAATGTTATGTTTTCACCAAAGACTTTTTATACAGCTTTCATCTGATATTGCAATATTTTTTTTTACTTTTTTATTAGTCCTTACGTTTATTTTACTTACTTTATTATTATTTCTTACTTTTTTTTAATAATTTCTGTTTCGCAAACATTCCATAATTTATATTTCAACTCTTTTAATCCTCAATATAAAAATTAGTATCAGTGCTTTTAAAGGGCAGAAGGCGATACATTTTAAATTTGTTTAGAAAACAGCCCTTAATTGAATTAAATTTTTCAAACAGTTGACAAACATTTTCAAAAAATATTTAGAAATGAAGCTTTCTTAAAACACGTTAGCTTGACATCCATATCGTATATTTCATTTAGGGTGGCAACCCTATTCAAAAATTCTTTGGAAATTAATCTTTCTTACGCTACGCAAGTTTGTAATAATAGGTTACTTTTCAATAATAGGCTATTTACCTCATGAATTGAATTGACTTGAAGTCGGTAAAAAATGAATTGGTTATGGATTAACAACTAAAATTAAAAATAAGAAGGCTCGAAATCCATTTTAGAGCTATGATTCCGTGGAATTTTTCGTTCATAATTATCAGTAAAATAAGCCAGTCGCCGAAACAAAGTAGAGAAAAAATATTTGACCCGCCCTAATATATGTACATACATATCTATGTAGGTACTTAAAATTGTCGTATTTTTCCCCCTCGTTATACATTCATAGTCGCATTAATTTGCTTGTTTACTCGCTTACAACACCCATAAGACACACACAACGATTGTGGCAATCAATTTGCAATACGCTCATGTGAGCCGCTGTTGCATGCAACAGAATAACAATATATCTACAGACATGTATGTAGTTAGAGAACAAAATTTTATTTTTCACCTTTTTGGGCAATTCTTGCGAAATGAAGTTGACGGCGAAATCGAAATTGCGACCAAGCGAAACGAAGCAAGTTAAACAAAAGAGCGAACGCGACGAGATGCGAGGAGGAGGCAGTCGAGCCGTGTAGCGTACTGACTGCCACAAAAGGTTGTTCAAGGTGAACCAGTTGCAACGCCTGAGTAAAAATTAAATGCATAAAAAAAATAAAAAAATAAATAAAAAAATAAAGTTTCAACTAAAATAGTAAATAAAGCATTGACATGAAAAGCAGAAAACAATAACAAAATTGCATAACATAAAAAGAACTAAAGCCGCCAGCAGCAAACGCGCAAATACATACATGCCCGTGTCCTCTGCTGCTTCTAGCCAAAGCAATGCAATTAAATTGCATTCTACTCAAACACACACACACACACACACACGCACTCATAGTCGCTCGTACACATATACAACAGCAATAAATGGTAGTAATTGCAATATGACTTTAGCAATGCCACAGTCAAGCTGCAAACAAAAACAACAAACAACTGTTGTAAGAAGGAAAAAAAAATAAAAAACGAATTGAAGAGAAATTTAATATTTATAACGATAGCTAGCAGCGTTTGATGGCATAAGAAACAAATAAGTGTATGTGCCTGAGAATGTGTGTGTTTATATAGAATAGCTACGAAAGAAACCATTCTCAGTGTTATTGTTGTTTGTTGCCATCGACGATTAAAAATTAAAATTTCATAATAATAAAATGAAAAGAAATAAAAAACAGTAAAAATTTCAGTCAGCATCTGTTAGCGAATGAGTAATCGTGTGAATTATGAAGCGCTAAGCTAAATATGGTAT
>NW_016170073.1:0-16370 GCF_001687245.7 Rhagoletis zephyria
GTTAGAAAACGTCTTAAAATGTAGACGTCTACATTTTCAGACACTATTTGGAACGAACTGTGAACACCCCAATTGGTTTGACGTTTCTTGTTTCCATATGGATAGTAGAGAACTACAGCAATTAAAATTTTGGAATAAAATTAAACACAGGGTGCCCCTGCGGTCTTCCAGAAAAGAATTTTTTTTTTACAAAATTTCAAAAAATGGTAAATTTTAATGGAATAAATAAAAAATATATTTAAAAATAGGTTATTTTTTATTATTTTATTAAATAGTACGGGCTTTTAGCTTTCAAAAGAAGAAATAAAAACCTGCTCATTTTTTTTGCACTTTCTGAATTACATAATGCGTTTTTCCCTAATGCATAAAATTATTTTTCCATTTTTTGGCAGTGCCTTGAGATCTGCACGATTCGTTCCATTTTCAAAAATGAAGTGTCAGATTAAAAAGCGTAACCTGTGGACATTAGAAGGTTTATTTTTTTTAAGAGTTGCCACCTGTTAAAAAACTAGATCTATAAAAAATAAGATTCAATTTTTTTTATAAGTTAAATGAATTATTAAGAGATGGGTATCAATCGAAATGTGTATTAAATACATGTAGAGAGTTGGCACCTGTTTAAAAATCAAATTCCACTTGAATTAGAGGAATTTGGTAATTGAAGTAGATAGGTATCACCCTAAGGGAGTCAGACAAAAGAGGTTTAAGAAGATTTTAGCTTAAAAAAGTTACGAATTTACCTGTTTGTAAAGTCGAATTTAGTTAAACTAAATAATAATTACGCCAAACCACAGGATTACGCCATCGTATTTGTTGTTTTATTACAAATACATACATTGTCATTCTGATTACATTCCTTTTAAATTACTGGACTCTTAAATTAACTCAGGAATGTATGTACTTTTCACTTATTACTTTCTAAATATGTAACATTTTCTCATTTTTCTGATACTTATATTGTCATACATATTTCAGTTACCTTTTTCCTTTAATTAAAGCGAATTTGGTTTTTAAATATGTGGCAACCCTTCTACGTGTCGTTTAGAAGTAAAGTATTTTCAAAATTAGGTCAATTTATACCCACATTGTAATATCTAATTCATTTAACTTATTAATTAATTTTAATAAAATTTGTAACAGGTGGCAACTCTTTTCAAAAATGAAAAACTTTATTGCACATCTACAGGCCAAGCCTTTGACACCTCACTTTTGAAAATAGAACGAACTATATGTATATACCTATGTAAAAGCCACAAGAACCCAAATTTTCAACTTCAAACTGCATTTACAGTGAAAGTATGAAGGCTATCCAAAAAAAATTGCACTTTAAATTCATCGTCTTCAGTTTTACTAAGAAGAGAATTTGCATTTAAATCCGTCTATAATTCTATTTTTGCCCACATTTTATATGGAAGGGAAGCACTGTGCGGCGGTTCAATAAGCTATTGAAACAATAATATTTTTGTAAGCATTTTTGGGTCAAAGTTTAACTTGTTAAGAAATAATTATAATTATATTATTTTTTCCAACACTGTATGTATCGGGCAAACAAAATGACATATGGTAGGCAATAATTTCCGCCCGTGGACGGGCGTCGTTAGCTAGCCTTTCAATGTTGTAAAGAGTGAAATATTATTGATTAAGGCTAAAAGGCGGTTACACTGTTCAAATTTCAGGCGATTAGTTGAATCAAAAGTTTACCTCATTTAACTGAAATTTGAACAATGTAAACGTCTACTAAACACAATGAATGTGTACGATTAGAAAATAATAATATTCTGAACGATTTTTTTTTTTTAATTTCATTACTGCTATACAACTTGAAAAGGAGGGCATTTTTGCTCAAAAGGACAGAGAAGGACAACATTTTTGAAGAGGACAAATCGCGTTTGAGGAAGACAATCCTCCTCAAAGGAGGACGGTTGGTCAGTATTACTGAAAATATCTACAACAACGAATACTACAACAATAACGCAAAAAGGTTTGCTACTGTCTATACTGTTAGCTGGACTAATCTTATTTTTAATTCATGAATGATTTATAAATCTTCTGATTGTGTTTGAGTCCATAATCAGCAAACTCATTCCCCACCTTTACAACCTTCCGATATATAGTTTGTTAATTTAAGGAACATAGAATTTTTGAAATCAGGAATTTTAATATTGGTCATGTAAAACAAATGCCCTTGAATTTGACATCTAATTAAGAAACGAATTTGAAGAGCATGGTTTCCATTAAGCATTTTTTTAATCGACAGCCATGTTAACTGCGGTAAAAAACTTAGTTTAATTACATTGCGACGGGGTTGTTGTAGCTGCTACAACAAAATTGCCATACCTTGAAATTCTCAAGTGGGATTGTTTAACTACCCAACCCGACTAAGACGTTTTAGTGTGAGATACTTCTGGCCCAGCTAGAAGTTATAGCGCCATTAACTTTTCGATTTTTTAGTGCACGAGAATTCTAGCCCTACTAATAAACCCCATTTTCTTAGCTAAATAATAAAATTTTGTCGGTACATATGAAGAAACTCATGCGTTGAAAACCTTGGCGAAGATAGGCACGTAAACGTAGTTGACGGCGAGGAAAGACGGGCAAATATAATACGTGTGTCAAGTTAGCACTACACTTTTCGAGTTTGGAAAAGTTAACTACGGCATTAATTGTAGTNATTGACGGTGAAAGTCAGTTAACTAAAGCGATTCCAGCTCTCATGCTTTAAGTCTCGCAAATCGCGCGTTTCTTCGTCGACAACTATGTCTAGGCGTCTTATTTATTTTACGCGTCCCTTTTCGCCGTAAAAATAATCGCGCATTTTTCTTCGTATGCACCGCCGATATATGCCAATAACTCCTTTCTTTTGCTTACCTTCAAAGCCAAGTCACCATCGCATTCAGCTGGGAAATTGTAAAGACATCTTACGCGTAACGGTTTGCTTATTTGTTGTTGGCTACCAGGAGCCATCGTCGACGCCACCTCATCCAATGGCACTTTTACATCGATATAGTTTACTGGAAAGATACCTTCACAGCCAGAGCGCGTACGACCACGATACCATTCGGCGCTCATCTGTTCCAGTAAGTAGATTTTCTCATTTTCCTATAAATAAACAAACCAAATACATACGTTTATTAATAAAAATTAGTAATTTTGAGTAATTTCTTTGTACGCACCCTAAAATTAAGATCACCCTCTTCGATACCTTCGAAGTCGTACAAAGCCACGCCATATGGTCTCGTTTCCTCCATACCGCTGCCAAAGCATGAACCACCACCTCCCAGTTGCAGTGCATCTGCTTTTCCCGATATCACGTCCAGTAATGAAACGCTTATTGGTGGCGGTGGTGGCGCACACAGCGGCATGGGTGGTGATGGCGGTGTTGGTGGCGTATCTTCGCCACCATACGCTAGCTGCGGCTTCGGCAGCACTGGCGGCTTGGGCGCACGTGGCTTCTGCGATATTTTCGGTTTGATAATCGTTGGCACACTAAGAGTGGGCGTCGGCGGTAAAAGACTCTTGCCATTGCAAAGCGGATTGTCGTTGCTGGACTGGATGCGTGTGTTGATTGTGTTGAGATTGCGTACTGGCGCAGTGCCAATGGTACTCGTAGCGGCTGTGCTGCCGTAAATACTATCGGTAGCAGTGTTGAAACCGCTATCGAAAGCCTCCCATGGATCGAGGGGACTCGTTGTGGCTGGACGGCTGCGCGCGCTGAAATCATCCTCGAAGCCACTTTCCGGTTGAGAGACGCTGCCATTGTTGGGCGAACTGAAATTCGAATCGGAGCTGAAACTATCGACGCTGAGGCAATCACTATTCGATTTCTGTGTAAATGTTGGCGAACTTGGCGGCGAGTCGAAACTGATAAGCTGTGCTTCCGCTACGCCGGACGCACTTGCGTTGCTATTGCCAACAGCCAAAGACGTAAGCGACGTCGATGTGTAACTGCTGTTCCAGTTCGCCTGCCAACTGTTGCCGCCGCTGCTGCCATTTACTGCAGTGGAAGTGACAGCAGCCCAGGCGTTTGTGTTACTGCTACTGCTGTTGGTTGTTGTTGTAACTGCGACATTGTTGGTGGCGTAGACACCACTGCTGACACCATATATTTTACTTGCTTTGTTATTGTTGTTGCTGCTGCTACTGTTGCTGTTTTTCTTGCTCCTGAATATGTTGCTTAACAATTTTGTTGAGTGCGTCGAAGGCGGCAGTGGAGCTTTGCGGCCATTCACCTGCACTTTGGGTGGCGGCGGACGTGGTGGTGGCACTTTCTTGCAATTACCATTTGTATTGGTGGCTGATGACGCATTAATGCGAAATGGATCATCATCCCAGTTTGTGGTGGGCGTGTAGCGTGCTTGTGGAAATTTGCGTGTTATCGCTGATTGGTGGCTGTTGTAGTTATTGTTGCTACTGATGCTGTTGTTACGACTGGCCATTGACATGGCAGAGGTGGGACCTTTTGGTGGTGGCGGTAAACTTATGGCTAACTTCTGGACGCCACCATTCTGTTGCTGCTGCAGCTGTTGCTGATGAAGTTGACGGCGCAGCTGCTCGATACTAGCATTGGCACCGGCAGCAGCACTTTGACCACGCGCCACTGGAGGCGCAGGTGCAGGACGTGATGGAATTGTCATACTACTACGACAGGAAGCAATTCACAAAACCAACGGAAGTGATACCCTAAAAAGAAAACGTACAATTATGATCGCGATTAATACATATACCGAGTCAAAATAAAGAAATACATACTAATGTGTACATACATACACGCAAATACAAATACATATATGTATTAGAGGGCTGCATGAATTCATTCAAAACGGCTTATGAATTATTCATATACAAAAGGAATGAATGATTTTAGCTAAAATTTTTTTTTTAATTGGAGTGAATACCTGTTCTGATATACATATGTGTCGACATTACAATATTCAAACAAAGTGAAAATAAATTGAATTGAAATGAATAACAATTTTTTGTATGAATATCCAAAAATATTTTTTCTATGCACATATGTACATGTATTGCTCCGCTCTTATTACAATACGAACAAACTTGTTTGTAAAAAAACTTTTACCGAAATGAGTTTGAATGATTTGAATGTTTTCCATTCATTCATCCACATTCTTCCATTTGAAGGTAGAAAATTTAAAACAAAATGTATATTCATAACTTACAAAATTCCAAACTCTGAGGCTGCGTTTCTTTATACATTCCGGATAATCCAATTTCACAGCTGGAATAAACAGAATGCGTTTGAAATATACGTCAACATATCATCAGGAACGTTCTAAAGAATAAATAAACAAAAAAGTTTATTCCAAACGTTCAGAATGAATAAAGAAATGCAGCCTGAGTGTTTTGTATGTAAAGTAAAATATTCAATTCTACTGCACTCTGTTTGGTTTGAAGTTTGTATGAATTCATGCAGCTCTCTAATATGCATGTATATGAATACAATACTTTATAATACATTTTCCATAAATGAACCCAATAAATATATCGCCCAAATCAATTCGCCGCAATTAAAACCGATTTTTTTTACTATTGAACTGAATTAATTTTAATAATAATATAATTGTATAAGTTAACAATCGTTGTCGTAGCGCTCAGAGAAATTTTGTGCTTATTTTTAAATTGCTGGCGTTGAACTGTTCACCGCAGCGGAAGAAGTCGCGTATATAACGTTGGGTTGATAAGAATGGCGACAACAATGACGCTGAAAATACAAACAAACACCGACACATGTACACTTGGGAGTCTGTAAACGTCGTTATTTTCTCCACCCTTTATTTAGGAATTCCGAAAACATGAATTTAATGAATTCGTACACATACATATGTATGTATATAATTTTCTACGCCGTACAGAAAACTGCTATGAACGTAAACCTAAATCCCACTGCGATAACATATTGGTGAGATATTTCGAGTATCCGCCCTACGATTTATTAATTTGTTTGGATTCCCTAGGTGGCGCTGAAGGGATCATTACTAAGAAAAATTGTCTTTCTAACCCGATTTATAGCATGGTAGCTAAAGAGAAATATGCTGTGAAAATAGATCGACAACTGGGCGCTAAAAACGGGATACTTCACCATAGCGTAATACAATCATATGTACATATGTAGTTTAAAACAAGGAATGAAACCGATTCAAAATAATGTTCCGGTTTCGTTTTCGGTTTTGCAAAGTGCTTCGATTTTGGTTTCGTTCTTCAAAATTTGTTCCGGTTTCGGTTTCGTTCCGATTTCGGTTTTGACAGAAAAAAATTTATTAAAAATAAATAAAAGGTTTGTTTTCGGCGAAATTAAACATTGTGATTAATTTTTATTTATATAAAGAAAACACCTTTGAAACAATTATACAAACTAATAACCGTACTCCACCGCATCTGCTTAGATCTAAATGTAGTAATTTGTTTAGTATTTTATTTGTTATATAATTAGAGTTGCTGCTGATGGGTATTTGATATAAATACATATAAGTAAGTGCGATTTTCACAGAAATTTTGTTGAAATTATAATATAATAATAATGTTTTGTTTAAAAAGAGTCACATCTTACTCGCAAAAGCTAATAAATTTATATAAATATTTGTAGCCCATGCAATTCATTAGTTCTTATCAATGAAATCGAGTCCACTACATTACTTCTTAAATTGGCTCTATCTAGCAGGTGGCATAATGAATTTTAGGCCAGAAAACAACCTTTCAACACTGACCTGCGTCGCAGGAACAGCTAAAACTATTTTAGCTAACTGAGCCAAGTGCGGTTTACGCAAAGACTCATTTTTCCAATATGTATTGTAGAACATCAATACTTCGTTCTTGCCGTCTTTGATTGGCAAAGGCCACTAAGAGAGGACGGATAATTTCAGAACTTTTCGGTCCACTGCAGGGAAGCCAGCTCGGGGAACTTAGGTTTGCGTGCGGAATCGGGGAATGGACCGTTTTTTGTGGGAAATTTAAGACGCTGTGACATAAGCAGCTATGTACCTACTATTTTCGGTTTTTGTTGCTTTTGAATTGACAAAAACCGTATAAATATAAGTTTCAAACTTTGTACAATATTTAAAAAAAAACTAATTCAACGAACTTTCGTTAAAATTTCGAGCTTTATAATTAGATTTTTTTAGAAAGATTTTGAGTATGCAGTTTTGTAGCTTGTTCAATTCCAGTAAAATAAGGTCTCAAATGGCTAAAAATTACCGTTTATTTTTTATAATTTTCTTTGTCGCATCGGTTTCATTTAACGAATAAACACAATTTATTTTTAGATGGAAGAAAACCGCTAAACCTTCGGTTAAAAGTTCTAAAACCAAAAATTTTAGCCACTTGAAACTTGCACTTTATTGCACTAGAATTGAGTGGGCAACAAAACTCCACACTCTACATCTTTCTAGAAAATCTAATTATAAAGCTCGAAATTCTTACGAATGTACGTTGAATTTGTTTTTTTTTTTTTAATATTGCACAAAGTTTGAAACTTACAGCCTTATTCTGTATCACGAACGATAGGCTACACGAACGATTCGTCTGCGTACAACATCTCTGATTGTGATTTTATTACTCTATCGGTCGTCTTCGTCTTGCTTTTCATATATTACGTTGAAATGGTCCCTGTTGCGTTTAAACCGGCAAGAATAATGCCGCCGGAATAATATTTGAAGCATTTCTCTGCAGACGAATCGTTCCTGTTACCTATCGTTCGTGATGCAGAATAAGGCTGTTAGATTTATACGGTTTTTGGTTAAACTATACTTTTATAAAAAATGACTCAAATTAAATAACTAAAATAAATAATAATAGTTGTGAAAACTTGTGACCACTGTTATATTACTATGTTAATATTATATGTATATTTTTTATTCTTTATTTGTTAACTAACTTTATAAATCTTTTGTTTGGTTTATGAATACATAGATGAATTACATTTCAAAATAAAATAAACAGAAACACCAGTAATATATCAAAATACATACCTAAATTTTTTGTTTTTGTAAATAAGGGCAAAATCGGGGAATTTCATTATTGAAATCGGAGATTTTTTGTGAAACGGCACAGTTATGCTGTGCTTGATAACGGTTGCGGTTTCGGTTCTAAAAAACGAAACGGTTTTAAACGGTTACTGTTTCGGTTTCGATTTCATTCCTTGGTTTAAAATACTCAGTATAACTTGCCCAGTAGGGCTTGGGAGCATCGTACGATTGCCCCGTGAGTACTCCCCCCCATTGCTCCCTAAGCTTCTGTGTATAATAGCGTGGTCCAAAAAGAGTAAAGTCGGAATGTTAATGCTCTCACCCCCTAGGATTGTTCTATAACGAAAAAAAGTATAGCCCCATCGTTTTATTTTGAAATCAAAAAATATTTAGAGGTCGCTTAAAGCGCTCAAAGTTTTCCATGTATTTCATTTTATATTTTTTTAATATTGATTTTCAAAAATTATATGCCATTTCTACGAAAACAACTTTCTCGATCGGAAAACTCAAGTTCTCTTCAAGAGACCTTCAACAGTAATACCCAATTGTTTATTTAACCATTTTTTTAATTCTAACTATTTTTTACTGGTCCCCTCATTGCATTTTTCGGGGTTTTTGGCGGACCTTTAAAATATAGTTACTATGAAAAATGGCTAAATAAACAATTGTATATTATTATTGGGAATCTCCTGCAGAGAAACGGAGTTTTTCGATCGAAAAATATTGATTTTTAACTCTCTCAGTACAAAAAATCAGCCGCTGAAGCTAAAAATCTGAAAATTCGTTTACCGGAAACTTAAGTGTACAATATTACATATTCGAAATTGTATACATAGTACTTATGTACACGTATTTATGTCAAGCATTCTTCAAACCTACTTTTCCCATTTCGCCATATACCATGCAAACATGACTCGTTGAAGTAAAGAATTTTAGTTTTCTTCCGGGTCACAATGTAAAAGAGTTTGGTTTTCTTCAATTTTTCTCTCTTGCGCCTTCATTCGGTGAAAATTCTGTTGTGAATGAGGCAATTTTACCATACATAGCTTAAGCGGTTTGATCAAACGTCCATATGGCGGCCAGAAAATCAAAAAATTTTAATTTTTGTTCACATTTCCCTCAAAGGGCTTGTAAAATCTTCAAACACCCCCATACACAACATAAATAGCTTTAAATCTGCATTTGATGCTAAATATTCAAAATGTTATCGATAATTTTTTTCATTCCATCGTTATATTTTGAAATTATTTTGAACTTGCAAAATCTCGATTACGAATGGAGAGAACACGCATTGTTCGATCATAAGAATATTAAAAAAAAAATCATGAAATTTTCCTATCATTTTCTATACAAAAATTTCAAACTTTCGATTCGTACGAAATCCAGAATATGGTACATTGATTCTTCAATAGATCCAGAAAATTATAGGAAAAAAGTTTTTGAATTAAAAGATTCCTCAGGTTCATATAAGTTTCCCAATTAAGGGCCGTTTTCTCGTCTAACCTTTAGATTACCGGCCGGAGTTTTCGTTTTCTCACCAGCATATTAATTTCTCAAATCGATAAATTGTTGCTCACCCGATGCAACCTTTAAACATTTGTACCCAACTTTAAATTTTGGTTTGGTTTTGGTTCATGTGTCAGATATATTAGATATTTCATCCAAGGTTTTGATTTTTGCTAACAGTTGCTCTTGCTCTATATTTGCATATGTTGCATTGCCAACATTTGAAATTTTATGACGAATGTAGTGAAGTTTCACTCTCCGGAATAACAAATTTATTTTTACCGGTAAGATAAGAAAACGAAAGCACTTCAAAGTGCGGAACACTTTATCTGCCCTGTTAGTAAAGGCAACTTTACTGCTAACATTAGAAAACGGCCCTAAAAGCAATTATGTATATTTGCATTACTAATATAGCGCGTTTCTAATGCTTCGGTAGAACGTAATTTAGTATGTAGTTTAAAAATGTGTAGGACTGACTTGAGGACAAGATATAGTTGCAGAAATATTTACATATATACAAAGCTAGTCATAAGAAATAACGGTGATACTTTGTTTGAGCCGCAAGAATTGAATTTGAGAACGTAATTAATTTTTATACTAAGTACCTGTAAATAGTATGCAGTACACAATAATCATATCTGGAATAAGAAATTTTGAGTAATTTGTTCGAATTTTTCATTTGTTTTTGAGGAACTTGGTAATTTTTTTGTGGCAATACCGTATGTTATTTAAGGAAATGCGCATCAATGGGCAATTTCGTATCACAACTCATGCGTCTACAAAAACCAACTATACACGAGATAGCAAGCAATAACAATGAATTTGCCTACGAAATCTTTTATCAGTAATAAAACCACCCTGTAAAATGACCAACAATGCAGACATCCGGATGCATCCGTGGCATTACTAGTAGTGGCCGGGTGTGAAGCCTATTACGAATATTTATAAAATATTTGTGATGTTTACAGACTGCAGCGACTGGATTCTGTTACAGGCCAACCTAATATTCACGCACGCCGTTTGCTGTCATAAATTTCTCATGCACATACAACTTGCATGGGCCCAAACCGAAATTGTCCGGCGTGCGTAAAAAGCTACATAGCTCAAATTCCAAGATTTGTGTTGCGTGACATTGCGATTTGACATTTTTGCTCATTTGACATTTTGCGCGACTATGAATTGAAATTATGGAACAAATGCAGAATAGCTCCGATTCTCAAATAAAAAAAAAATATAAATATTAGGGTCGATAGAGATGATTGAGCTGAACATAATGGTATAACACAACAACTACAAAAGTTCAAATTAAAAAGAATGCATGGATTTTATCTTGATCTTAGATCTCATTTGATAGGAAATTTGATTCCCTTTAATTTGATATAAATATAATCCTCGCTAAGTAGAATTTTCCTTTATGTGTTGCCGCAGAAGAGAAGCGGAATTCCTTTTTGCGTACATTAATTCGATTTTTGTGAAAACTAAATAAGGCCGCTGTGGTGTAGTGGTAAGCAGTGCGCGCTTCCAATCCGCTACGCCCTGGTTCAAACCCTGGTCAAAGCAACATCGCAAAAAATATACAAAAAATGTTTTTTCTTAACAGCGGTCGTCCCTCGGCAGGCAATGGCAAACCTCCGAGTGTATTTCTGCCATGAAAAATAGCTTCTCTTAAGAATACAATCGCCGTTCGGCGTAAAACTGTAAGTCCCTCCGCTTTGTGTGACAACATCAAGGCGCACACCACAAATCGGAGGAGAAGCTCGGCCAAACACTAACATATGTGGCATATATAAGGTATGTATATCAAATTAAAGGGAACTTAATTTCCCATCGATTGAGAGCAAACCTTTTAAAATCCATACATTCATTTTTAAGAAATTTTGATTTAAAAAATTATTTAACTTGAACTTTGACCCTTAAAAATTTTTGTAATTGTTGTTTCCGCAAGAAAAACAAATATACCGTTATGTTCAGCTCAATCATCTCTATCGACCCAAATATTTATTATTTTTATATATTTTTTTATATATACCGTTATACTTACTCACCTCAATGATCTCTACAACCCCCATAGTTTTTTTTTTTTATTTGAGAATCGAAGCTATTCTGCATTATATGCCTCAAATTTTGCTGCAACTTCTGAAATTTGAAAGAAATGCAACTATGAAAAATCACGCACGCAAATTTATTTCGGTTACTCAAATGTGAAAAACTTGCGTGCGTGCGTAGAAAATTTCACGTCGGTAATATTAGGTTGGCCTGTTACTGTGAGAAAATTAGTGTACTACCGCGTGCACAACTAACAACCAAAAACTCGACGGAATAAAATGCTGTAAGTTTTTCGGAAGAGAAGTGTACACAATTTTGACAGTTAAAACACAATTTTCAGTGTGCATACGAAAACTCACAGTTACAGAATCCAGCCCTAGGGTTAGGGAATGGTTATGAATCAGTGGCCCTAGCGTGGAATAGCGCCACTAAATAAGAAAAAAAATCGTGTTGATACTGGCCCACAACACATGAGAACAATTTTGCATGCATTACAATTGTCGCTTGGGGCGAGGGCGGGTATTATTAGTCATGCATTAAAGAATTCGTCACCCTCGGACTTGATCGAAAAAACTATAGTCACACCATAACATTATTTTTGAAGTGAAACTTCTTAACCGAGTTCGAAGATGTTTGCGTTAAATATTTAACACCAGGCCATAAAATCTGTATTGTTCGTTCGATTTTCAAAAATAGGTGTCAGATGAAAGGGTTGTGTCCTTTGGGTATGCAATATAGTTTTGGTGCTATGAAAGGGTTGCCACCTGTTAGAAAATTGAGTTAAAAAATCGCTTCCGCAGAAGTTTGCGTTAAATATTTAACACCAAGTCATGAAAATCTGTATTGTTCGTTCGATTTTCAAAAATGAGGTGTCAAGATAGAAAGCGGCTTGCCTTTACATGTGCAACATGGTTTGGTGTTTTAAAAAGGTTGTCATATGCTTAAAAATTAAATTCAAATTATTTAATAAGTGCAATGAATTATGCGGAATGGTTTTGAATAAACTCTTATTTTTTAACTACATGTAGAAGGCTGCCACCTGTTTGAAAATTTGAATTAAGTTAAGTTATACAGAAGTTTTGTGCATATCAACGACGAGGGGGAAGCTGCACGAGAGCAGGATCGCTCGGTTGTAGCGATTGCCAAACAATTTTTTGTTTTTATTTCTTACTTTTTTATTATTTTTATATTATTTGTTTATTTAATATTTATTTATTTTTTTATTTTCATTTGTTTATTTTATATGAATTTGTTTTATTATTATTAATCATAATTTTATTAATCACACTATGAAGTAGTTAAAATTACTATACGAATAATAGGAGAAATATTCTTGACGTGGGACTACTTTGCGATGCTAAGCATAGGCGTCGCATTTAATCAGATCAACTGCGCCGTTAATCCGGATACAACGCTGCCGTCTCCTCTATGCTTTTACTCCGTTAATTCAAGAAAGGAACATTAATTGATTTTTGGAGAAAAATTAAAGGTATATTTAATTTTAATTGATTTTTGATCTCGAAAATGTCGGATTTTCAACGAATTTGTTCAACAGTTTTTTTGAGCAGCCACTTCCAACGCGAATAAAACTGTCAAATTAAAAGCCAGTACTATGAATTTTAAACCTCATAATGGTACATCTTTTGTCTAACGACCTGCAGTGAAATTGTTTAATACATTCCAACAATTGCTGTACAGGAATTGGTGGAACGCGTACCGATTTACAGTAAACCATACTTTATGTAGGTCATGTCAGCTGACACAGTCTCCGATTTTGCGTCGGTTGGTTACTGCGCCCTTACCCTTTTTATTACAAGCTTTTTATTATTACATGCTTTTATTGAACTTCACTGTTTAGATATTGTATGTATGTATGTATCTTTGTATGTCCTGAACTTTGCAGTCAATATTTAATCAAACTTCCCCGATGAGCTATAGACTTGAAACTTCAAACTTAGCTCAGTACTCGAGGACAATGCAATATAAAGGATGACTTAATCCGCTAGGTGGTGCAGGAGTCGAGATATTTGTAAAACCCGCATTTATAGTCTGATATGGTTCATATTTGGAACACATATTACTTATATGAAAAGAAATAAAACCAAAAAAAATTTTGACGCTAGGTGGCGCAGGAGTCGAGATATTTGTAAAACTCACATTTATAGTCTGATCTGGTTCATATTTAGAACATATATTATTTGCGTGAAAGAGTTTGTTGCTATTTTCTACAGATATTGCATTGAAAATTATGTCAATATGCTGCAACTAACCTTACAGTGGACTTTATTTTGACTATGACTACGGGCCAATCACTTTAATCCCATTTTTAGCTAATTTAAAAAGTTAAATTAAATCAAGTTAGGGAACTTCCTATTCTTCTTAAACGGAATCGCTATATGTATAAATTATTTTATACTTTTTAGTTCTTGTTGTAATAGAAGCGTGTTTTTAGCTTTTTAACTATAATTTTATTTCAAATTAAGTGACAAAGAATTCTCACACCAACTAAAAACATTACCCAAAACCATTTTGTAAACACACTATCCTCTGGTTAGGAAAACTGGCATTGACTTTTTTTTTATTTTTTTTCGCAAAACGGTCTTGCGCATATTCTTCCACAAAAAATTCATTTTTATATGATGGAAACAAGTAATTTTTAAGCAAAAAACAAAACCGACTTCAATTCTTATATAAAAATTTCAGATTATCTTTAATTTCTTCATGATCCAATGATCGGTAACACCTTTGCTTTAAAAAAAAAGTTATAGAAGTCGGTTAACGTGGTGCAAACGCCGTCAACAAAAAAATATTAAAAATCAATGGGATTTTTTAGCCGCTCAAAATTTGCACTTAATTTACTAAAAAATTTTAACTGCATACCCAAAATTTTTATGAAAATACTGGTTAAAAAGCTCGAAATTTAGATAAAAATATGTGGCATTTTTTCTAAATTCCGTATGAAGTTGGAAAGTGTGATTTATGTGGTTTCTGTTAAAGCATGAACCATATCTAAAAAAAAAAAAAATAACATAAAAATTTTAGATTGGGAAACATTGTAAAAATTATAAACGAAACACCGGTCTTCCAATTTTGATCGCCACTGTGCATATTTATTTGCTAGAAATAAAGAAATCGAAAAAACAAAGCTTTTTTTTCTGTTTAAATGTTCATCATAGGCCAGTGCCATTGCCTGTCACTCGCATAAAAGCATGCAAAGTGTGTGCAACAATTAAAAACACTAGCTACCAACCAACTGATCGTACCCCTTTTTGTCTCGTTTTGAGTAGAAAATAAACAATGCAATGAGAATTTTTACGCAACTTTTTGCCACTTTTTATGCACTTTGTTATTTTCATTTTGGCTTGTTACCCAGTTTTCTGATAAGGCGTTCCGGTTTTTGAGGTCGGTGTATTATCGTCAACCGCAGCTAGCAAGCTAAGCGATTAGTTGTTTGTCGGCTGGTTAGCCAGTTGAGTTGACTCGTGTTTCATCGTACCGGGCACGGGACATAGCGGGGTAATTAATTGCACAGATTGCTACAAATATATACTACCTACATATGTATGTACATATCGTCGTTTAAAGTACAAAACTGCGTATCGTCGTTCTGCAAAACCGCATGTCTGATATTTTTTGCCAAAAATTGGATTTGCTCACAAAAGCTCTTGGCTCAAGGCTTATCCATTCGTCCTAAAATATAACTACTAGCCAGAAATGCGATTATTTTATAAAAAAGAGAACCANAGATTTGCTCACAAAAGCTCTTGGCTCAAGGCTTATCCATTCGTCCTGAAATATAACTACTAGCCAGAAATGCGATTATTTTATAAAAAAGAGAACCATTTTGAAATATGGGTGTTTTTACTCTCTAGAAAATAATTTATGCAACCTCACATACGCGGTTTTGCATTATCTTGATACGCGTAGAAATGATATAGAATAGTTAAAAATCAATAATTTTTTACCAGAGTAGTTAAATAAACAATTGGGTATTATTATTGAAAGTCTCCTGAAGAGAACCAGAGTTTCCAGATTGAAAATTTTTGATTTTCAAAAATACATTGAAAATTTTGAGCGCTTTGAGCGACCTCTAAATATTTTTTGATTTCAAAATAAAAAAATAGGGGTATACTTTTTTTCGATATAAAACAATCCTAGGGGGTGAGAGCATTACAATTCCGACTTTACTGTTTTTGGACCACCCTAATGGGCATACAGACTTAGTGAACGAATTAAAAAATAAGAATGAATGAATGACTTAGCAAAAGGGGGGCGGAGTTTGGAGGGAGAACCAATAGCTTTGACATTGATTTTACGGCGAATATTTTTCATACTTGAAAACTCTTACAAATATGTACCTATATAAGTATATATGTGTGAATTATTATGCTAATTTTGTGTCATATGTACGTAAATCAATGTTGCTTTGTTGCATGTATGCAGATGCATACCCAATTCTTTTATTTAGGAAAATAGTAGCAGATTCCTTAGGGCTAGAGCGGCCTATAACATATTAAAAGCCTCATTCTCCACAATACTGTCATAACTCAAAAAATCAACTTCGAGAAAAACGGCTTTCAAATTTTCAATTTATCTATACTGCCATAGTAAAAGTTAATACATATTTTGTTCTAGTGAGCAACTGGTAATCGACAAATCTATGAAACTACACAACATAGAAGAAGAGGTAGCTGTAATTTCTGCATACTAAGCTACATTTTTGTATTTTTCGAGTTATGACACTATCGAAGTAAATCAGCGATATGTACTCTTGCAAATCGAAGCAAAAAAAAAAAAAATAACTAATTAAAATAGCAGTTAATGTGGGCGGTTGATGAA
>NW_016170074.1:0-16370 GCF_001687245.7 Rhagoletis zephyria
ACCGAAATCAAGATGTCTTCTATATTTTTTGCGCATAAAAACTTCACTCGTCAGTTGAATAGATTTAAATTACTTCATCTGCATACCAATAAATTGTCAACACTTATCCTGGGATTATCAACAAAGCGGCCAAAGCCGCGCTACAGGAAAACATAACAATAATGTATAATCATGAAAATTTCGCGCCAGAAAATACTGATACACACAAAAAAAAAGGCGCAAACACTCAGCTAAAGAGAGACACATACATAAATTTACAAGAACTGATATTCACAAAAAGACTGCTATTACAAACAAACAGACAAGAAATAATGGGCAATTTCCGCCACATTTCATTGGGTCATAAGTTTCAACGGACAACTAGGACTAACGCGTCGTGGATTAAGCCAAGCAACTGTAGGGTCGTAAGGACGACTGCTTACTATTTTTAAGAGTGTGTGTGTGTGTGTGCATTTAAAAATCCTTAAATAAATGGCGTGTACTTAAAGTGGCGGCGTTGACAGACAGACAAACAAAAAGCGCCAAATTACAATCATACACACAGACGCGCATATTTAGTACTAACAACAACTGGGCGCTCGTTGAAATGGCCTCAGTGGAATGACGGAAAAATCAAAATTGTGTGACAGCGCCACATGCTTATTCGTAGCATTCCTACCCTGCAGTAGAATACATTAGTTCTAAATTAGTTCAACTAGTTAATGTTCTATATTTTTTCCACATAAATGACTAGCGCTAAAACGCCATTGAACGTTACCTCGGTTCAAATTCTCGGCGATCTTATAATCAAAAGAAGGCGTTTATACTTTCGCACTTCCTTGTTTCGTAAACTCTTTGTCACTAATCGAAACACCGAACGTTTTTCGAAATAGACCAGCTGGCTAGTCGCCACATAAACTTTCAACATTAGTCTAACGAACTAGTCAGCAATGTATCATTTTATACCAGTTAGTCAAATAGCTTGTCTATTAACAAGTTTTACCTTTCACTGGGAAGTATTTGTATGAATGTGTCAGTGTGCATGTAAAAGGATAATGAAAAAATCATTTTATTTCACTTCTTGACTGCCTTCAGCAACAACAAAAATATAGGACTAGACCGTTATCGGCGATGACGAGCCGATAATCAAGATTCATTACTTATGTATTATATTTTCGTGCTCGATTTTGTTAGTTGTTGCTGCGCTTTTTGCGCTATTTGGTATACATAGAGTAACGTAAAGGTTAAAAGCTGATAAGTGCGTTGTGTATTATAATTTTAATTTTTCAAGCAAAAGCGGATACAAATTGTGATCGCTGCTGCAAAAATCTGTATTCAGCTCTTCAATTGCCTCAACTCAACGCTATCTTACGGTACAGTAGATGAACTTGCCAAGGTGTTCCCTACAGCTTGCAAGGGAACTCCAGAAAGCTCACGCTTCCACTGAGATCGCACATTTTAACCACCGTGGACTAGATCTACGGAAACGATACCTGCGGCCTACGAAAATTCGTTCTTTAAACGCAGCTTTTCCGCTAATACTTTAGAAGTTATCGTTCGTAGTTTTACCACAAAGGACAAGTGCTTAAGGTCTAAGTATGCCCATGCCTAAGACGCCTAGCCTAACCAAACCAGGGCTTGCCTATAAAATTCATTCTTATTATACAAAAAATTCTCTCAAAAATAGCTTTTTCGCCAAACAGCATTTCGGAAATCGATACCTCTTTCAGTTGATGAAGTCAATTCGTTTAGCTAACTACACTCACACACATTTTAATTCTGCAAATACATCTCAACTCTCTGCAGTCACTTGCATTGCGTGGCAGCTGAAAGTCCTTTTTAACGTAATCCTGCTTATTATGCAAAATACGTTGCGAGACGGCGACAAAAACACCAATAATAATGCTGAATGAGACCGCTGCCAACACATCGCAGCTATGATAAGCGCGCCTGTCGCTGGTTGCTGCTCATACGTGTGAGCATTTAACAAACGCTGCTCGTAAGGATATGGAAATTGCCTTTATTTTCGCTATTTTGGTTTCTGCACTGTGCTGCTTCGCGTTAATCGTGTTTATATGTCATTTATATGACGTCGCAATCTGGTTGAGCCTTATAGCCATCGTATTGTATGTCAATGACTTCTCGTTGGCAGCGGCAGTAAGAAAGCCTTTAGCGCCAACGCCATGACCATCAGCGTCAGCAGCGCCTTTATGCCTCATCAGCGAACAATTCAATTGTTTCCGTCTCCGTCTCCGTTTCCGTTATATTTACTTATATTTGCCTGCTAGCCGAATTGGCCCTGTCGAAGGGATGATGATAATGCAGCCTGCGGACAATTTCGTTGATGCGCTAAAGCTAGTTGCTCGCACTGCAGGCGAAAACTCATATAATAATCGGACATGTCGGGAATGTCAGGCGAAAATGTGAGGGTATTATCGGCCTTATGTACATATATAAGTTCATATATATCTAGTTAGGTTATAGGTGAATTTGTATATAGTTTTCCTATAGCGCGTAATTGGTAAATTTTTGGGCAAACGCGAAAGGTAAGATTCGACTTAAATCTAAAGCCGCAATAAGCGTACACATATCGATAATAGTGTGAAGATATCGATTAACATGTCGAATCTAAATCGTATCTGCACTAAGCGAAAGCGCATCTCTTTTTATGCCACCTTAGGGTACGTTCACACAGAAAGCGGAGCTGAGCTGAGCGAACCCGTTCTGCGGGTAGCGAAGCCTTCAAGTTGCAGTAGCTATATATACAGCAAGATTTTTCAGAAGCTTTTTGGAGCTGAAAGCAAAGCAGTTTTTGATTTTGAATTTTCTATTTAATTTCTAAGCTTCATGGTGCTGCTGATATCGAAATATCCAATAAAACGAATTTTTTAACTAATCCTTTGAATAAAATTGAGCAAATATTTTTTCCGCTTTTCACAGGCGGTAAGTTTTGCGGTAGCTTTGCAGAAAAGCGCCGCTCTGCCTCGTTCAGTGTGAACACCTACATCGCCTCGCTCCGCCTTTCTTCGCTCGATACCGTTCGTCTTTCTGTGTGAACACACCAGTTCGCCATCAAAAGCAAGTAAAGTATGTGTTAGGCTCACGAAAATTATGTTAAACCTTCGTTGGCAAAAGCGAGCCCTCCCAGGCGAGTGCTATTCGATACCCTTAAATCTATTACACTTTATAGTTCACAAATATGGAGTGGTGCCCTAAAAGTCTGCTTCGCATTCAGTGGAGTATCTGAAAATGCTACATTGGTTCTGCCTGGATTAATCATGCTAGAGCTTCTGATGAAAGAACCAGCCATGCGGTAATTTAAAACTTCCAGTTAGGGCAACATTACCGCTAAGGACATGGTGTATGCGAATGAATTAATGGACGAATCTTTTCGAGGCAAGGGGAGGCAAATAGCGAAGTTTTTTTGGCCTTTTCCTAAACCGACGAACAGTTGTAGAGCCAAAACAGAAGAAGAAGAAGAAAATTGACGCTGTAACCGCCTTAACGATACTGTGCCAACAGAAATGAATTGAAAATACCAAGTGAAGCCAAGTCCTGCTCCAGAATCCATTGTATTTTAGTACGAAACTCATCGTTCCATCTGCGTAATTCGCTCCCGCCAAGTCGCTAGGGCCACTTAAGTATCCGCAGAATATTTCTCTCGAACAATTTTACTGCCCGTGCTGAAAATACAGGGTGTCCTTGACGAACCCTGATTTGGTAATACTACTAAAAGATAGAGCATTGTCGACTTGGTAAATCGTATTTTACGTTTTCCAATCGAAATATTTTCACTCATTTCAGAAGTTCAGGACGGGTTGAAGTTCGAATGTCATTTAGGGGTTGAAAAAAGCACTTCCGATAAAAAATTTCCAAACAAAAATTACGCATTTTTATTCTCAGAATCAGAATATGTTGTAAAAATATGTAAATACATATGTCTAATTTAAAAAAATTTACTTCCGGTCGAAACAGCAACGCGATAATACCATTAAAAGATAGTGCATCTCCGCTTTGGTAGGTAAAATTTTTGCATTTTTCAATAAAAAACATTTCCGTCCATTTTAGAGGGGATGAAAAATAGTTAACAAACTATATATCAAAAATGACGTTTGACCCTCCCAATTTCTAAAAGTAAAATCAGTGCACCTCTTGTAAATTTTTCTGAACGAAATTAGTTTTTCATTTACGAAATTTTGTGTTTTCTTCATATTTAGAAACTACTTCACAAAACCCAAAAATAGAAAATTAGTTATGTACAACATTTTTTGCTACAACAAAAAAAGACTTCGACGAAAAACGTTACAATTTTCTGCTTTTTCCTTTGAAAATTGGGAGGACCGAATTTAATTTTTCGTAGATAGTTCTTTCGCCATTTTTGCTTATAATTGTAGAATTTGAATTGCCTATACGCTTTCTTCGAAAATTTTGCTCCGAACAAATTACCCCGCCCTAACATAAATATATATTTCTTTTCTACTCAGTTCATCTGTCATCTTTTCCTGTCTTTTGTCTGTTTTTAACTTCCTTCAGTTCCCCCTCTTTCTTAACTTCAACGCCTTCGTTTCAACCTTGCAAAATTTACTTCCCATATTTCTTTCAATTTCAGCTTCTGCTTTTCAGATCTTCCCACTTCTTCCCCTCTTACTGCTTCACTGCCATTCCCATCCTCTTGTGATCATGACCATGTCAATTCTCAAATTTATGCACCATCAAGTCAAGAAAAATTCCAAAGCTACTTTCCTGCGCCGATTGGCCAGCCATGTGCCATCCTCTGTCGCGCCGCAAACTCACACGCTTCGTTGACCGCCATGAACTTGAAGTTGCTATTTAGTTTGCTTGCAGTTGCAAGCAATATTGCATGCTACATGCTATATTCATGCATGCAAGCATGCATCTAAATAAATGCTAGCCATGCACTTTGACAGTTAATGACACATAAAATGATCGTTTTGCCTAAGCAATGACACTTGAGCGCGTGATGGAGGCCACAAGCGGATGTGAAGGCTTAAAAATGTGCAAACGAATGAATACGCTCCTCTTGATATTTATGTACATATGTATGTATTTTTTGCATTCGCAAATGACCGCTCCTCCAGCTGACCAGCGAGCGTCAAGTGTCGCTTTGCGTGCTGCATCGCAACTTATTAACTTTACCAACGACGACGACTGACTAGGTTGAGCAACTTTGTGATCGACTGTTGATTTTATTTACATAACATTTTAATTGTATAATCCGTGTGACAGTTTGAGTAAGTGATGCTTTTGCTCATATAATATGTATGTATGTACATATAAATTTAATAAATGAAATGAAAGAAGGCTTAATTTTTTGCTATTAAAAAATACATTTTCACAGTAAATATACCTGGCTCCAAGAAAGCTTATACCTTATCTTTCATCCAGTTGGGCTAAAATAGTCACATACGAATAATATCCTGCGGAAGAAGCTTTTTACAGATTGTATATGGACGCACGCGTAATAAAAGCTCTCTCGGATAGCCACTGGGCTTAAAACATCTGAATGGCCTTGAAATAAGTAAACGGGCATCCTTAAGACAACTCGTCGGATTTGAACTTTATGAAACGTTGGTTCAAGTTGCAGTCGACCTACCGAAGGCATTCGAAATGGTTAACCATGCCATGCTTTGTAAAGATATAATAAACTCGCAGCTATCTGTGAGTCAGTTGAGTTCCAATGCATCAAGTCAATACCGCGTACAATCAAAAAGTACTAGGTTTTCCAAGGCTACTTGCGCCATCAGACGCTGTTTATCATGCATATGGCCGGAATCCCTTCCACCCCAGCTGTGGATAAATATATGGTGGCCTACACTTTCATGAATCAAGGGCGCTCACAAACCCCCGAAGTACACAAAGAGGTGCAGAATTATTTATAACTGAAACGCTTTACTTTCAGACTACATACGCGGATTTCATAAATATCGAAAGTAAGCCTTATATAGATCGAAGAACACCCAGACCATGATCATGCAAAATCTTCTCGATTGACAAATCCGCTGACCTTCCTTTAATGGAATACCGTACCTTTATTTACTTCCAAAGGCATAAATAATTGGGAGGCTTTCGTGGAAGTTACCCAAAACACTTTCGTCGCTCCAGAAGTGTGGCGGTGTGAAGGGCAGCTGTGAATTTGTTTGATATATATCTGTACTGGGTTCCGGGGCATACCGGTAGACAACGAGGATGCCGACAGGTTTGCCAAAGAGGATACTTTGTCGGAAACCATACTGAAAGAGGAGGAGCCCATTTCCCTCCAAGCGATTAAACGGGAACTCGCCCCGTCCGTGATCCGAAAGGCGTGGAACCAAAACACAAAGAAGTCTGATGAGGAGATGTGGTGATCTCCGAAATAGTGCTATAACTTCTACCGCTTAGTTGCTTTTTCAATTTTTCCTAATAAACAATCGTGGTACAAAGCTCATTAAAGTTTCTCCTTTTCCTCAAGAGGAATGACGCTAGCCTACTGGTGGGTATTCTAACTGGATATTGCATGCCTTTAAACTGACTTTGACTAACGACAAGATCCATGGAAGATGAAGAACGAAAGAGGAGACTGTGAAGCATATCCTCTGCGAGTTCCCTGCCCTTAGAAGACTCTGAGTTAGTCTGCTGGGAGCCTAATCTGAAAGCCGTACTTAGCAACTTTTCACTTTAAGCTAGTGATGCGATGTATTTGTACATACCTATATTCCTCGCAAGAACTCCTTACGAGACATTGCGTAATTGGATTACACGCCTTTAGACTATGGGTGTAGGTGCCGGACCATGTTTGTAGCTACAGGAACATAGAATGAGAAGGCAATTTCTTCATCTTCTATGCCGCCTTTTAGTTTTAGGGAGAAGAACATTACGTGCTCCTCACAAACTGTCCCTTCAACGCCTTGCTTGCAGAGATCTCACAAGTTGCCGCCTCCAGAAGCCCAACCTGAGATCACTTAACTAATCGATTAAGACACCTGGATATAACTAATAACGGTAAAATATTTTGTATTTAATTTGATTTCAAGGCATCGAAAGAAACATGGCACAAGACGAGGAATTTTTTAAGATCTATGTAATTGAATGAGTTTACTATTGATAACTAAAAGGGTATACTTTTATCAAAGCTTTCGTCTATTTATTTATTTTTTAATATAGTTGATTCGAAGTCGAATTGTCCAATTTTTTAATAAAACTATTAATTTGTAATATATGTACTTAGTTATAATTAACATTATTTTTTATTTCTGCCGACTTTGCCATCAAGCATGTCAATAAATGCAAATAAATCGCAGGCGCCATTGATCGCCACAATTCCAATGTCATTCAATACTTAGCGCACCTTTCCCAAGAACTGTCAAATGTCAGAGAATGACAATTGATTTGAAAGCCGCATACATCGAACGAAAAAAGAGAAGCTGCCTTACCAGTATTTATAAATATTTTACAATTACGCTAGAAAACTAGCAACAATAAATATATTTACGCACTTGAAGAGAGAAAAAACTTACGTAGCAAGTTGACAATTATGACAGACAAACGTGATGTTGGGGAATGCCTCAAAGTACGTGCGTAGAATTAAGATGATTAAATAGGTGCAGTAATTGTTTGATGTGAAAAGCGGTTATTATAGGAAACAAGTACATATACCAAAAAGAGCCACGTTAGGTTATTCAGGCTATTCATCGACCAAAATCGAGGTAAGTTGAAATATCACCTCTCGTTTTTTATGTAATTTAGTAATTTGCACCTCTCGCACCACTAGATATAACTTCTTACTACACTATGCCTAAAATATGCAACGTAATTAACAAGCCTAAACTTGCGTCTGGTTACTGTCATTACTTTGCGCACACATATGTATTTGTAAACACATATGAACTTCTCAAACGATGTATAAAGAAACGTTTATGAAGTCGGAAGTAACTGCTGAATGGCTCTTTTGCCGAACGTATTAAAATAACGGCTCAGAATCGCTAAGTTCTTCCCCCTTATTGAATGGTAGAAGTTTATTATCAACTATCCATTATCCCACTTACTAGGCCTATGAAATTAAAAGCTGACTTCAGAATAATTCAATAATCTAATTTTTCAAACTACTCACAACACAATCGTTAAATCTCAGCGTACCACACGAAATGGGTGGTCATCAAACTGACAAATCATTTGTCAGTTCTAACTCGAATAGTAAATCATAAAGTTCCGACAAACAAAAACAAATTGAATTCGAATAATAAAGACCACATACAAACACAATTGCAAAACAAAAAACCCACGCTTTTGATTTTTAAAATAAGCAATGCCTATTCACGCGCTGTAACGTGGGTGTTCCAAGGATCTCAGCTAAATTTAACGCTAAGTTTAGAGCGCATACAAATACAACAGTCAAGCAAACACACACTGAAGTTAGTGCGACGACGGTCTGTCGGCTTATTTGTAGTGTGATGATAGCTCTTCTCCTTCTTATTATTACTACAACTATGTATTTCTCTTTGTGTCTTCTTCTCTAGCAATTGAGTGACTGACTGACAAAGTCGTCATTTCATTTTTTCCGCCGAATGACAATGTTAGGTATGACTGTGTATACCGTCAAAGGATGCGAGCGCCCCGCAGCAAAATGGCACACAAAATAAAAATTAATCTAGAGAAGAACCGTGTACAAAGCCAACTTCAGTAATGTTCACCACTTTAGTTTGCTGCGCCGTGGTTTGTCTTGCCTTGGCTGGGTTTGCTTTGGTGTGTTTTGGTTGGCCATAATGTATTATACGCCTGGGTATGTACATAATTCCAATTAGTATTCAAATCTTATGCCAGCTGCCTGACTGGAAGCATGACAAAGTGAGCGTAGTTAATTCGTAGGCAAGAATATTTTATGTTCGCTTATTTTTGTATTTTCTGCAATTGGTGAAGATTTTCTATGGTTTTGCTTGGTTTCATGTTTAAATAAATAGGCTTGTTGTGGGCCGTTCAGTTGATTACAAGAAGATGCGCTCATAAACTATGCCACGCTTTGCCTTTTCTTGTCGTCCAGATTTATGAGTGGTTATGAGAAGTTGTGGAGACAGGTTGACAGGTGCAATGTTGTGATTGAATAGAATAAAGTATGAGTTCTTCCTATAGAAATTTAAAAGCAAAGCATAAATAATTTAAATCCGCACAAAAAGTCATTTCGCCAAAATTGGCATTGAAAATTACGAGGATTACAGAAAAGGCGGAAACTTCAAACGCTGAGGTAACAGGTTGAAGCTAAAGAACTTGACTACGTTTCCTGCCAAAGTGAAAAAGAGAAAAATGAAGTCTGTCGTGAAAATCGAAACCTCCGACGAGAAACACGAGTTTTGTGATCATTTATGTATATTGATCTTTCCAATTTTTGAACCCTTTCTTGTGGTGTTTCTTCATCTTCCACTTCTTCTTGTTTGTCGCTGAACCGACTAAGCGGTTTTGGTCGAGTCCATCTCTCTTTGGTATTTCCATCCTAGAGGAGCCGCTATGCCTATTCGTATACCACGACCAAGCCAGCGGAACTTCTGTATTTTAACTCGATGCCTTATACATATATATTTTGTTGTAAAGCCCATACAGCTCATCGTTCTATCGCCATTGCCAATGCACGAATGCCTGTAAATCCTACGCAGAGTATTTCTCCCTATTTCAGTACACGTAATATTTCAAGACCAACATTATTTTCAATGTTTTCTTCTCTTGCAAATATTCTTCCTAAGCGATTTATTTCTGCAGCCTTATTAACCCTCTAGTAGGCAGAACCGCCTCCAGACGGTCGTTAACTAAACACCTTTTTAGTACACCTATAATAATAGGTACGATCGTACTCTTATGGCGAAGTAAATTTTAATCCGTTGAATTACAGATTTTGAAAACACGGTTAAAATTAATTATTTCTTGCTTTTTAATAATTTCGCAATTAAAGAAATTTATTCTTTTGAAAATTTTTTTGATATAAAAAAACTCGGTAGGTTTCGTAGTTAAAAGCACAGTATTTTGATATAAGTTTTATAATTGTGTGACTATCCGAAATGGAGAAAATTGCTCTCGAACACAGGCCGTCTACAGACCGGCTTGCCGACATATTTAAACCCAGTTTGCATTTTTGACCGCCTGCAGACGGCATTGCCGGTTCGTAGGTCAACATTGTGTAATAGAAAGCTGAAAATATGTGTAAGTATATCGGCGAACCCGTCTCCAGACGGTGTTTACGGTGTGAAACTGAACGAAGCGTTGCAGGTAGCGGATGCCCACAGAGTCAAGCTCAGCAAACACAAACAAAAAAAGAGTGGGGCAGTGGTAGTGATACACACTGTCCATCTCCGCTTTGTCCGTAAAACCACGACCAAAATCGTAAGGGGGATATACATTCGCATACCATGCGCTCCCATTAAGCAGCGCCCAGTAAAAATGCTTACAACGGCGCTTTTACTTGACCAGATCTCCTTGGTAACTAAACTCACGGAATCCTTCGCCCTTCTTTTGCGGTTTGGACACTATTGGGTCATAGGTTGGCCGTTTTTGTAGCTGTTAATCCGTTCGGAAAACGCTATACTGGTCAGGGCGCCGCTGGCTGAGATTAAGTGAGTAAATTCCGCTACCAATCGTGTTGATTGAAATTTGATTCAAAGTCCGGGAAGTTTGTCCAGTCATTTTTTTCAGGAATTCTAATAGAAAACATATTCTCGAAGCAGAATATTGGTGGGTTCACGCGAAGTCGCTAGAATGGTGCACCGAAATTTCGAGTGGCCGAATATAGGGTATCTCCATGTACGAGCTTCATATGATCTTGTTGGTTTGATATCTACCGCAAAGGGCGGTAGAAAGAAGATCTAGTAGAGCTTCTAGTTCACTACTGGTGGTACAAGTTGTCCTGAACCGAAACCGCCCCCCTCTGGAGAACAGCCCTGGTGGCATTGGACCTGTCAAAGGCGTTTGACACCGTCTTACACTCCACGCTACAAGACTACATGAAGTATTCCTCTCCCATAGAGACTCAAAAAGTGGTCAGCGAATTATCTGAGTGTTTGAAATTCGTCGTTAATTTTCAGAAATAAAACTAGCAAACCAAGAAGAATTAAACAGGAGTTCTCACAGGTTGGTGTCGTTTCCCAGCTTCTGTTTAATGATTATGTGTCAAAGCTTGCTCACCCACCAGAGGTAGTTTCCATTATACACTAAGCTGACGATTACTCGATAATTACGTCCGGGAAGGAATTTATGACTTGTGCTCCGAGCTTTCTCGCATCTTAACTGCTAGGAACCTAATCTCTCTCCTGCAAAATCACCACCTGGACGAAGGAAGGTCAGCCAGAACCTGGGCATTCACGTCGAAGACGAGCCAATTCCAACAGTGAATAAACCAAAAATCCTCGGCAGAGCCGCAACAAAGTCCTCAAGGCGCTAGCCGGCAGCACTTGTGGAAAAGCCAAAGAAACGTTGCTGGCAACATAAAAGGGAATTGGCCGGCCGGTTCTAAACTACGCAGGGCCCGTGTGGTCGCCGGGGACCAATAGAACGCAGGGGACAAAGCTAAGGACAACTCAAAATACAGCACTCCGCACAATGACCGTCGTCGGACGTCCCAACAACATCAGCTACATGACGAGGCGTAAATGCTCTCCGTTATGGGCGCAACACAATGCCGTGCAAGAAATTCTTAGTAGGGAGCCACAGACTGGCTTGCAGAGAACCCCTCGCCAAGGCACGTGAGACGGCATCTATATGAACTGACGGACGATGTGCAGAGGTTAATAAAGCATCCTCTGGACCCGACAGCATACCGCGGGCCTTGAACGGCATTCGCAGGGAATTAGTATTGACCTACACCTACACTAGACTGTTCTGGAAACACAACCACCTGACGTGGACGAGAAGGAGCTTCCTTTGCCGCGTTAGAATAGAAACAGAATAGCCCAACTTCGGTCTGGCTACAGAAGCAGGTTATACCTTTACCTGAGCAGATTATTTAGCTGCAGATGTGCCCAACGAGTACACGGCTTGCGAAGAGACACTCGTCTTGAGACCTCCCGTTAGTCGTCTAAGCCCTAGAGTTTCTAGAGTTCCTGGAGTTTTCATATAAGCTAACATCTCAAGCTCAACACACGCACGTATTTCATTCTCTTTATTTTTTTACGGAAGATAGATGTGTACATATGTACATATATGCATTACTTAAGGAATGCACTATTGCAGGTGTGAATATGTTTGTGTATTTACAGCCGCGGCTAGAAATTATTGATACCAATTTTAATCTAATTACTAACAAGCCTGTCTATTGGGCAATTAGGAAATATTGCAATCATAATCCACTAGAGACTCTTGAGTACTTTTAGCCGCAGACATACATATGGAGACATGTAGGTACTGTGGTCGTGCAGTGTGGAATTGCAGTCCATGAACAATTTTTGAAGATGAATTTAATGTGAGGTAGTTGAATTTAACGAGCCTTTTGCAAAGCTTAGTGAACACACACATAGGTACTCGTAACTAAGATGTAACTAGCACCTAAAATATGTACCTATCTCGGTTACTCGTACTTCTGTTAAACCTATTGGGTTGTTTTCCCAGCTAAAATCAGCTACTTAGTATCCATGAAACTTTTTCTGCTGAGTAAATTTATGTAAGAAGTATTGTTGCAAGTAAATAGTTTGATTTGTTTAGCTGAAGCAACAATTTTGATAGCAATCAGTTTTAGTGTGAGTAAAAATGTTTTATGTGGTGTTGTTATGTAGTTGAGTAAGCCTAGCATGAAACCAACAAATCTAACATACGTATGTAGATACCCTCCTGGAAATTCATTTGAATCGCAAAATAAGCCACAACTGATGTCGTGCAAGTTAAGGGCATGCCATAAAACGTGATTGCTGCCCTTTTGCTGACCTTCCCAAAGCCCACCAATGAAGTTTCCATGCATATGCAAATTTTGTCAGCCGAGAAATCGTTCGGCTTGAATCTCATCACGGCATGTCATCCAAGGCTGTACTTATGCAGACTGAAGGGTATAATATTTTTTTAAATTTCTTGTCAATGACTTTTTATTTGGTTCGGACTTTTTTGTAAGCGATTTTTATTTTTATATAGTCACAAACCAAATTACTGACATTTCTTTAGCACTTCTTTTTCCTACAAGGCTATGCATGCATTCCAATTTTATGCCTTCTTTGCTGTAACTTTGCAAAATTGCTGNTTAGCACTTCTTTTTCCTACAAGGCTATGCATGCATTCCAATTTTATGCCTTCTTTGCTGTAACTTTGCAAAATTGCTTGTTATTTTAGTTTAATTACTGTCTTCTGCTTTCATTTCCCAAGCAAAGTACTCAAAGTGTTTTAGTTATTTATATGTAAATATTGCTAAAATAACCAAGCACTCAAAATTTGCGCAAAACATACATACATACATAATACACACACATGTAGCATTTAATATAATACATGAGTACGAGTTTACCAACTGTACACAGCGTCCACTCATTGATTGAGTGAGCGACTAATTGATTGTTGCAATATTAAGTCAACCGCACTGACTGACTTACTAACCCTTGAGACTTTCGACTCTTTTCTGTAGTTGAGTAAATACATATGTATTTGTTGGAAATAAACCACTTCAAACGAATTTGTGTTTTTGCATAGTTGATTGGCCTTTTTAGTAAAACAACTAAACACATATAGATATGTACATATGTGTCTAGGCTATATGTACTAAGTAAGTTAACTAACCGCTAGGGCGCACTTGGGGGTTGGTGTATTAAAAAATCATTACATTGCTAAGAGATTTGGGTTACATTTAAAGGAAATTGCAATGAGTACATATACATAATTTTTTTTAAATAACTCGGCGCCACTAAAGTTTAAAATTGGCTAGCGCGAAGGGCAGGTTGAAAAAATAGCTCTGCTTAGAATTTTGTTCAATGTAGGCAAGCGTAGAACCCACTCGAATGATAGTAAATTTAATAGCTGTGCCGTTTCTAGAAGCCAGGGTTCACACATACATATGTACATATGTAGATGGCGCTGACAGCAAAACTACTTCTACATATTTCATCTCTCATGAAGAGCACATGACAGGGCGTTAAGAACTAGTTCAGGATGAGAACTTTGTCTTAAAAACCGGGAGGTCCTTCCTAATTCCAACGGAGCTGGTGGTGCTAGGTTAGATTACGGTGATTGCCACTCTTTACAGTCCAGAAGAGAGGCACCCTTAGACCACTCACCTCCATGATGATGCTATTGGAGCAAACTCAAAACAAATACAAGTTTTTGAAACTTGAAAACATTCAAAGCAAAACCTTTTAGGCCAATAATTCTTACCTCTTTTATGCTAAGAGAAATGGAGAAGATTAGAGACGATGTTATCAGCACGAACACCCTGAAGTGCGCTCCGTTGCATCTAAGCTAGCTTGCATACATATGTATGGGGCAGGCAAGTCCACGTACACCGCTTTATACCATCTGACGTCGCATATCAGGGTGACTTCGAATGGGGAAGAACAGTGCTATGTGACTTTCTCGACATTTGCCAGCAAACTATTTGTAGTTGGATAGCAACCATACCTCGAACCACAATCGTTGAAACCGAAATAGGAGAAACGTGGTTCAGCTGAAAACAATAAGAGAATACCCACGAGGAGCCCCTTGTATGAAGCTTAATAGAAAATTATCCCCTCCAGCTTCCCTCGGATAATGGAATTCGTTGCCAAGGCTAGCCCGAAGTTCGAGAGTACTCTTTGTAACTCCATTCAAAGGTTCTTTAACGTAACAAAAGGATGGTGCGATAAGACGGATTTTAACAGCAACCCAACTAAAACCCAAGTCACTCCTTTCATCATAAATAGGGTACTTCCATCTATGAGAAATATAACCTTAAATGGATTTGCAACTGCTTGTCACTAGCGAAGTTAAGCTTGTGGTATGTAGCGAAGTCAAGTATCTAGGACTGGAATCGTGGAACGAGCGCTAACTAATTTCGTTGGAAACAGTTTTATCAGAGGAAAAGTTTATTTTAGGGAAGAGACTATACTTCGCAATGGTCCACAAACGAATGGAAAACTCTCGCTAGCATAAAAGCAGGCATCTAAGGGCCCAGAATTAGGATAACGGCTCCAAATGGAAATAGGCAGATGGCATTAAGGCTCTTTCATCTTTAGAATTTTGATCGTCGAATGTGCTGCAAGTTTCAGTAGGCGGGAGAGTAGTTTAGGAGTTATAAGACCACAATACGTGTACATTCACCCTCTACGGTCTAAAGCTGTTCTGAACATTAGAGAGACCCTGATTTTGTGTCATTTTAATACCCAGCTTTAGCCATCTCTACCACGCCTTATTCATTGCCATCATCTGCATCATCACTATCAACATAATACTCCTCTCCTTTATTACAGTCGCTCGCCACAGCGCTTATTTTGGTTGCATTGCGCTTCGCCGTAATTTAACGCACGCATTTTGCATTTGTAATTCATTATGACTTCTGATTAATTCTTACTACCTAAGTACTAGGTATGCACCAACGGCAACCTGAAGCGTGCGCAAATCTGCTGCTGCTACTTCTACTTCTTCCATTTACTCGCTAAATATGATGCTTGCCACTTGTACTATACACAACCAAGTTGCAGTGCTCACGCGCGCCACTTAAGCGAGCATTGAATGACGTTGGACTGCAAATGCGAATGCAAGAATGCATTCATGAATGTGGCAGTCGCAGTGGCTTTGACTTTGAATATGGCTTTGTATTGAAGTTGGAGCAATGACGCTTTGTTGTCGCCGCTGTCCATCTAAGTATGTATGTACATAGCTTCTTTGACAAAGTAAAAATAAGAAGCGCAAAGCTCACAAAACAAAAGCTGTTAACATAAATTCTGCTTTAAAAAAAATGCATAGTCGCTTCACACGCGCTTGATGCTCTTGAATTGTATTTCGTATTTCATTTTTCTGTACGCCTGGTTTGTTTCCTTCCTGCGTACTTCAGGCTTTGACTTTTGCTTATAAGCACTGGTGTAATTCGAGCGGCGCTGTTTTTTTCAAGCCTTCCTCTCTTCACTTTACTTGTTTGCACCTCCTCTATCTTGCCACACCCATACTACTGTTTGGTGCTTTCCCTCTCTCAATGCCATTGCTCTTTTTATTTAGCTTCGCTGTTTTTTTTTCATTTTACGGTGTTAAAGCTACCGCCATTGTTGTTTGTTTAATTTTATTTAGCATTCCAAATGTAGAGTCGCTCTTAAATCGGTATCGCTTGCAATGTTTGTCCACTGTCAAACGCTTGAACTGCCTTTATCATCTTCACCTACCAGCCGCGTTTTCCTCCTTGCGTCTTCATACTTTGGCAAATGTTCCGCTCACGTTATTGTGGTTTCAAGTGTTTGACTAATTGCATTCATTTTCGG
>NW_016170076.1:0-3165 GCF_001687245.7 Rhagoletis zephyria
AAAACAAAAACAAAGATGCGTAAAGATAAAGGCAAAAATGAAGAGCAAGTTAAATTTAAACACTTTACTTATATAAGAGCAAAGATGAAGGGGAATACGTAGATGAATAAAATTATAAAGACAAAAGTAAAAACAAAGACAAATATAAAGAAAAAGATGAGGATGAAGACATCGATAAAAGTTAATATGAAGATAGGGGAAGAAAGATTAAAATAAAGGTAATTATAGAGAAAAGGATATAGATGGCGACACAGATTCAACCTGGGGAATATTTTGGGATTTTCAAGATTCTCGGGATATATCGATATGATAATCTATATTTTTATCGGTTTGTTTATCGATATTTTTATAAATTTTTTATAGATTTTGTTATCGATTATTTTGTTATCGATGTTTTTATCGATTTTCTTATCGGTTTTTGTTATTGATTATCTATCTCTTTTGTTATAGACGTCCTTATCGATTTTGCCATCCATATTTTTATGGATATTCTAATCGATTTTGCTACAAATATTATTATCGATTTTGTTATCGAATTTTTATCGGATTTGTCATCAATTTTGTTATCAATATTTTATAGATTTTGTTACTGATTATTTATCGATTTTGTTATCGATTATGTATTTTTAATCCATTATTTATCGCCTAATTATCGATCTTCAGGGTATTTAATGTTCGGCTTCGCCCGAACTTAGACTTTCTTACTTGTTTTAGTATAATTTTCTTCTTTTTTTAGTTTTTTCAAATAGGAACCTTAGAGAATTTCCTGCGGGTCCTATACATGCATACATATATTCATACGCAAATGGATATTCAAACATTTGTTATTATACTCACTATGCTTATGCACTGTCGCTATATGCCTGCTGGTCGCAGTAGATTTTTCTTGACAATAATCATAAAAAGGTACACTAAACATGTGAATTTATGGCGGCAATCATTTCTTATGGCACTGCATAGCTCTTTGCTAATAATAAGAAAAATGTGCGGAGTTAAATTTAACTTGATGTATGTACGCATGTACATATCAAGTGCAGCTGAAGGGCAGGAAACTTACACTACACATATACATAGTACATACATATGTATGTATGGGTGCTACAATTGAACTACATACAAAGTTTTTATATTATATGGGGTAGAAAATATCATAGTTGACAGCAGAACAGAAAATGGAAGTTGATCTCATATCAATACCTATTTGAAGATACATATATACGTATGTAACGCTCCTACTGCTGATTTGAAACGAATAATAATATCTGAAGCCAAGCCGCTCCAGCTAAACTTAATTACAATTTCTTAGTAGTGTACATTATTTCTAATATTTACCTGTTTCTGGATTTATTTACACCTACATATATGTATGTGTACCTGTAAATATATATTTATTTACACTGAATAATTAAATTCCGATTTCAATCTGTATTTGTTGTATTGTTTTACCGTTTTCCTCTTCACCACAGGATATGCATACATAAGTAACAGATAAAAGCTACCTTTGTTAAATACAATATGCTGATTATAATGTCGTTGAAGGAGCATTCGCAGAGCTTCTAGCTTTCAGCTTGTCTACTCCAATGCAAGTTCGCCCATTCATTATACTCGAATACAATATTTGTCTCTGTGTGTATTTGAGTAAGCGTGCAACAGCACACTTAAGTACATAAGTGCCAATGTTTCAAGCTGCATGATGCCGAGCGCTCTTTTCAAATCGCTACTGAGTGCTTTTATCAGCAGGTAATACCTTTTTTTCTTGCGACGAAATGCAATGCCTGCATTATGTTTCTTCGAATTGCTTTTTACAATTGCATTTTTCAATTCATTTTTTTGAAATTTACGTAAATATATGAATGTAGTATATGCATAAATTTTTATTTTCATGATTAAATTATGCCAATTGGGCTAACCGTCAATTTTTTCTAGTCTATTAATTTAATAAAATTGCTGATCTATCAAACTATTTTTCACATTATTCAGAATGGTTTTGAACTTATGAAAATATTTTTTATTTGTATCAAAAATTTAGAAAACTTTATCATTTTCATAATACCCAAACACACACACACACACATCCTTTAATTCCCTTACGCATGCTTTTACCCATGCAACTCATACATATAATTTTATCCGCAGTAAAGGAAAGAGTTGTATGCCGAGCCTAACAATAGTATTGTTAATGTATTCCTTTTCCGAAATGCAATTCAACAAAATTTCATTTTGCTTTAAATCTGACGCAGCAGAAAGTAATATGTATGTGGCAAGGCGTATGTACATACATACATATAAGTATACGGGCTCATACATAAATGTTGCATATGCACTAAATGATAATATCATTTCGATTGTAAGAAACATTATGCGCATGTCAAGCAAAAGCAGATTGTTAGTAGCTTATTTTAGTAGGCAGGACGTCAAAGCGTTTGACCGCATATGTGGGTGCATACATACATATGTGTATAGCTATTAGTGTGTGTGTGAATTAACATTCGGATTGTAATGCAGTGGCTATTGTGCGCGTAGAGTTCATTGTGTAAAAGGACTTTCACAATTATTTACACACATACAATACATACCTACATACGTACATATATGTATGGATATTTCTATGAAGACATTCATTTCAAGCATATTTGTGGCTATATACTCTATGTCTTAGTCGTATTTTTGTATACAAACAGATGTACGAAACTATTGCAAGCTCAACAAATCCACAGGCTAGCCACAAAACCATAGTTTCAGTATATGAATGAGTAGGTAAATCGGTGCATGTTGCGCACAAAGTATCTACATTTTCGTTAACATAGTGGGCTTATATTCAACAATTTATATGAGCTCGAGGCCGTATTAAATGCAAATTTATTGTGGAAAAGCAACAATAATTTGAAAAAATGGTAGAAGTGATAGCTATTTCGGAAATCACCACATTTCCTCATCAGACTTCTTTCAGTAGGATTCGAACCGACGATCACCACTGACTCAGCCAGTTGCCTACGCACTGTGCTAAGTTTGTCTTGTTAATTCTTGTTGCTTATTTTCCACTATTTCACTTTGCTAAGCCAACTACAATCAAGCGCACAAAAACAAATAACTATCACTTGATCATGTGGTTGTTGGTTTTGTTGGTTTTTGTTAATATTTCTATTATTAGAATGTTTAACTTTT